>NC_090246.1:101617399-101622399 GCF_037325665.1 Littorina saxatilis | reverse complement strand
GTGGTGGTGGTGGTGGAGTAGGAGGTTTAGGAGGAGGAGGAGGAAGAAGAGAAGGAGGAGGGGGAAGATGAGGAGGAGGAGGAGGGACAGTGCCATGATGCTGATTTTGAAAGGGTATTGTTTTTAACAAACGGAACCATTCTCAACCCCTGTGTGACCTAATTCGCTTTACTGAAGATGGGTTGGCGAAAGAAGAGAAGGATGAGAGACAATGCTGTGGTACCGATACTGACAAGATATCATTTCACTCATAGCTTCCGAGATGTTTCCCCTGACAAGATTCATAACTGTTTATATGAGATCAAGATTTAAAAAAAAAGATTTGAATAACAAAATGTGAAAGTGATGACGTTTTATATAACCTTCTTTTCACAGTGCTAGACCTGATTGTAAATAGTTTTAAGCATAGAGTTGACCATGTGAAGTGAAAAGGGAAACAACTTGCATTGGTCTCCAATAGCATTTACTGCTGAAGAGACAATAAACAATAATCATCCACCAACCAATCCCTCATAGCCATTCTCAGCCCCATAGCCATTCTCAGCCCCCTAGAGACCTCAACTTTCATCACGAAGGAGGAGGAAGAAGAGATGTAGGAGTGACAATGCCAGGTTATCCAAAATGGCAAAACGTCATTTTTGAACAAAGTCAACAGTGACTCGAATAATGTTTACTGAGGAGCAGGTGAAGGGGGGAAGGGGGGAAGGGGGGGGGGACGAGGAGGTGGAAGGGGAAGGGGAAGAGGAAGAGGAGGAGGACAACATCAACCATGTAATCGATATTGACTGAAAGGGTTTGAGGTGGACAGATGAGTGCAGGCCTATTATTGTCCTGGCGGAGGTGATAGCGGGGTCCATTACGCAAACCCATTAACCTTTTGCCCTCTCCAAGGCCTGCGATCTGTGGTCCGCTGGTGAAGTTTGAAACCGCTGTGACGATAAAAAAGAGTCATATTTAGCTTATGCTTTTCTTGTTCTTTTTTGTATTTCCCATCATCCTGCTCCCTCCCACTTCAACAGGAGGAGGACGCCTCTCACTTTTTTCGACTTCATCCTCCTTTTACCTGCCTCCGACTCCATCCTCCCAACTCCCCCTGCCTCCACCCCCCCTCCTCCTCCCCCCACCCCCCTCCTCACGAGCCAAGTCGAAATCAGGAGCAATCTGCTGCATGTCAGTCTGTATTTTGTTTCCAATAATTATTTTCTTTCGCTCCTTTTCCTTGAAACTGTCGTCCACACCCCAAAGATTCCTTCACTCGTTTGAAAAGGACATCAGCACGCAATCACGCACGTACGCGCGCGCATACGCACACACACGCTATTAGAGAGAGAAAGAAAAGAGCGAGAGAAAGAGAGAGAGGGGGGAGAGTGAGAGAGCGGGAGAGAGAGAGAGAGAGGGAGAGAGGGAGGGAGAGGGAGAGAGGGAGAGAGAGAGGGAGAGAGAGAGAGAGAGGGAGAGTGAGAGAGAGAGAGAGAGAGTGAGAGAGCGGGAGAGAGAGAGAGAGGGAGAGTGAGAGAGCGGGAGAGAGAGAGAGAGGGAGAGTGAGAGAGCGGGAGAGAGAGAGAGAGAGAGAGGGAGAGTGAGAGAGCGGGAGAGAGAGAGAGAGGGAGAGTGAGAGAGCGGGAGAGAGACAGAGAGAGAGAGTGAGAGAGAGCGGGAGAGAGAGAGAGAGGGAGTGAGAGAGCGGGAGAGAGAGAGAGAGAGACAGAGAGAGAGAGAGAGGGAGTGGGGTGGGGTGGGGAGAGAGAGAGGGAGTGGGGAGAGTGAGAGAGCGGGAGAGAGAGAGAGAGAGGGAGTGGGGTGGGGTGGGGTGGGGTGGGGAGAGAGAGAGGGTGAGAAAGCAAGACAATCAACATGCAAACACAAAGCCTTGGTGAATCCTTTCAGTCATTTTCAGATCCCTTCATTGTATTTCTGCACGCTCTTTTCTCATCAGTTGATGAATGAAGACCCTGAAACAAATAAACATCACAGGATCAGTGCCAAAGCTTCACTGGTAATCTGTCGTTATTTTTCCACTGGTATAAAAATGCAAATTCAAATAAAAAGGGAAATAATAATTAAGAATCAGAATAATTATAACGATGAACACAAAAGTGACGTGCACAACAGGAGAGCAAACACTTTATTTCCAGAAGAAGAAAAAAAATCGTTTGAGAAAACATTTTTAGATTATTCGTTCGAGTAGGTTTTTTTCTCTGGAACACTTCGGTTCAGTAACCTAAAAAGAACACTGAAGACCTTATCCTATCTGCTTTCTTGTGAAAATAACGCCCCTCATTGGTTTTTACATTCATTCAATACTTGACTAAATGGTTTAACGAGGGCGGAGAGGATCGAGTTGTCATCCAAAGTGTGTGTGTGTGTGTGTGTGTGTGTGTGTGTGTGTGTGTGTGTGTGTGTGTGTGTGTGTGTGTGTGTGTGTGTGTGTGTGTGTGTGTGTGGCATCGCTTGCAGGCGAGTGTGCGCCTTATTTCGCCGAAGATTAAGACCGCTGACCTTCGGGGAAATTCAATGATGCTATCAATCCTTTATTTTTCTATGCGCACACTCTTTTAACACGCATAAAACACACACACAAACACACACGTACACATACACACGCACGTACGCACGCATACTTGTACACACAAACGCACACACGCAGTGCTGTAAATCATGTAACCAACCAAATAAACAAGTTTTAATCCATTAACTCATTTAAAATATGCAATCCGTTTATGTCCTTGGCGACGTTGGGTTGTCAAGCCAGACTCACCATCAAGCTTATTGTCTCCGCCCCTCAATGCTGTCTGTCTTATGTTGTCTTTCAGATAGACATCGCAATCAGAAACAGCGAAGTATAAAACAATGTTAGAGCAGTCCTTACAAATTAGAAGTATATTTTTCTAGGTTGCAGAAAAGCAAAAACAATCTATCCACCGGTCATCCCTGCTTGGAACTCGGCATAGAAAAGAGTGGCCTACTTTACTCGCGGCAGTCCGCTGGCTTAAATATCACCAGTAACAGAGGAGAGACTCCGCCCTCTTTCCGTGGGGGAATTCAGCTCTTTGGTTCTAGTTACAGCCGAACAAACTGATGAGAAGACTAATGTATAACAATTTAAAACAAAATTCGCCTCGACTGAATTCATCTGCAATCCTAGCCCCAGGATATATCGTATTTTGTGCCGAGGGACACAGACCAAATGAAAAACAAATTGAAACCTTGAACCTTGAGTCACCTGCACACGCTTACACGCTTGCACGCAAATGTCCAATATGTCATGCACTTTTTGCATGTGCGGTCACGTTTTGTTGTTGATTATTTTATTGTTTATGCACGTGCTGCCCATAAATAATGACGTATATTTATAGAACCCTTTCATTTTTTACAAAATACTAAACAGCAAATAGAATTCACATGTACACAAACCGAGAGAGAGAGAGAGAGAGAGAGAGAGAGAGAGAGAGAGAGAGAGAGAGAGAGAGAGAGAGAGAGACAGAGACGCACACACGCACACACGCACACACGCACCGACACACCGACACACACACACACACACACACACACACACACATATATATATCGAGAGACAAACAGAAACAGACAGAAAGAGCGAGAGACAGAGAGAGTCAAGACAGTACATGCACATATCTACAAGAAGGTTCACACAGACCTCCCGTCCTCGGAAACTTTCCCATTAAACTGGCACGAATAGAACAACTTTTTTCTTGTTGCTTCAATTGATTTTCTGCCGGGGCTTACATGTACAGTTAGAAAGAGTCACATCACTTTTCACACCAAAACATCGGCCATATCAATGACTATATCAATGACTCGACCAGGAGGCAAGCTAAATGTAGGTACGTTAGGCTACAATTGACACGCTTTCCGCAGGGCCAACTGTTTGGACTAGTTTGGCTTTAACACTGCTAAATATTCGTTATCTACATGTTCTATAAATTCAACCAGCATAGAAAAGTATCTTACCCACCAACACACAAACAGACACACACATTTTCTCTTCCCAGAACCTCTATTACTACACTGGTTTAACATCATATAATCTAACTTATTTTCGAAAGAGTCAGCAGTTTTGGAGTTTTTAACTTCGACACTTCTAAAATAACCATAGCAATATTAATTTAAATTTACACTTCTCGACAGGTCTGGAGTTTTTTAATGTTCAACGCTTCTAAAATAACCTCAGCTAAAATGCAATATAATACAAGAATAGAAAGTGAAGACTCCCCCCTCCAAATACCTGGCAAGCACCAACGCCTTTTCTCTGTAGAGAAAATTTCAAGACGTCAAAAAAATTATGGCCCAACGCTATGTACACTCTTCAAAAAAAGTTAAGGATCACTTTTTTACGAGCACGCCACACAAAACAGACAAGACCGAATTCTTTCATTTTTATTAAATTATACAATTGAACAACCAAGGAGTAATGACAAACATAGCAAAGATCGAACGCGGCAGCGACAATTTAGCTAGAGTGTGTCAAACGTGACAACCCTCGAAAATGGAATTCACAACAATGTGAATTAGTGTCAATAACACGTGTGCCCTCCGTTGTGTGCCAGGCATTCAACACATTGTTGGCGCATGGAGTGGATCAGGTTGCATATGAATGCTCTGGGAACTCCATTCCACTCCTGCTGGAGCCATTGCAGCAGTTGACCCAGATTGGCAGGAGGAGGGTGATGTTGCTGTACCCGACGACAAAGCTCGTCCCACATGTGCTCTATGGGGTTCAGGTCCGGGCTGTTGGCTGGCCTCAGCATCCTGTTGACCCTGGCCTGCTGGATGAAGGTGTTTACAGCTGCAGAGCGATGGGGAGGTGCGTTGTCATCCTGAAGAATCGCACGAGGGCCGATCGCTTGGAGCGCTGGAACGACCAGGGGTTGGGGGATCTCATTCTGGTAGCGGACAGCGGTCAAGTTGCCCACTACATGGTACAGAGGTGTCCTTAGACGTGTGCTGATCCGTCCCCAGACCATCACAGAGCCTCCGCC
>NC_090246.1:101602399-101612399 GCF_037325665.1 Littorina saxatilis | reverse complement strand
GCTCTGCTCACCATCTCTGACTGACTATTTTGGGCGTAACGTCCTCTCGGGTATCTCTGACCTATATTGGGACATGATGGGTCATTCGATGGTACTCACCACCATCTCCGATCTAGCCAGGCTTTATATTGGATACGTCCATCCCTCCTCTTGTTCACACACCGACAATCAACCCTTGTTGCTTTTTGTGGTCAGCTGAATTTTTTATGAAATAATTTCTATAAAAGACAGTTATATATGGCTTTTATAAAATGTATTCATAAAACAAAGAGTCCCGCTGTGCGCATAGAGGTGTTGATTGTTGGGCGCAGTGGCGTGGTGGTAAGGCGTCGGCCTCCTAATCGGAAGGTCGTGTTGAATTTACCACTGGATATGCAGTTAGAGTTATTTGAAAAGTGTGTATGTCCAATATTATTATATGGCTGTGAGGTTTGGGGACATGAAAAACTTGACTTAGTATCAACATTTCAGTTGTGCTATTTAAAAATGATTTTAAGAATGAATAAGTCTACCCCATCGTGTATGGTTTTTGGAGAGTTAGGACAGTATACAATTAAATTAGAAGCCCAATGTAGATTATTGGTGTATTGGTATCGGTTGATGCTTCGTCTATAATATGGTACTTCAAAGATTTCTTGTCTGATGTTAAAGTTATATTTGAATTTATTTCAGAGTTCACATATAAAGCTGCCTTGGCTGTTTTATGTTTTTTCATTATTAAACCAGTTAGGGTTTTCAGATTTGTGGTTTGTCCAGCCGTTTACAGTAAATGTCTTCAAGAGCCTTGTAAAACAAAGACTGCGAGACCAATATTTGCAATGCTGGAAAAGTGAATCTGCCAACAATAGCGTTTGTCATAATTATTGTTTGTATAAGAATGAGTTTTGCTTAGACAAATATTTGATGTGTTTGACTGGGTCCCTGAGAGAAAAATTATTACAATTTAGGTTAAGTAATCATAAGCTACCTATTCACCAGGAACGTTTTTTGAATATCCCCAGGGATGAAAGAGTGTGTAAGCTGTGTGGAAGTGGTCAGATAGGAGATTAATCCACTTTTTGTTTAATTGTCAATATGAGAGTGTGTAAGCTGTGTGGAAGTGGTGAGATAGGAGATGAATTCCACTTTTTGTTTCATTGTCAATATGAGAGTGTGTAAGCTGTGTGGAAGTGGTCAGATA
Organism: Littorina saxatilis; assembly: GCF_037325665.1. Taxonomy (NCBI): domain Eukaryota; kingdom Metazoa; phylum Mollusca; class Gastropoda; order Littorinimorpha; family Littorinidae; genus Littorina; species Littorina saxatilis. The sequence goes on along the minus strand of NC_090246.1, from coordinate 101,611,219 downwards.
GGAGATTAATCCACTTTTTGTTTAATTGTCAATATGAGAGTGTCGTGAAAGAAGGAAAGAAGTATATTGGACATTATTTTCAGCATCATGCAAATGTTATAAAATGTAATGCTTTAATGAATGTAAAATAAAAAAATAAGTTGGTTAAGTTGGCTAAGTTTGTTAGTTTTTTTATTTTTTTTATTATTTTTTTTTAAATTTTTTTTTTACATTGACATTTTCAACAAGTCATTTACAATAGCATGATAGTACTGGGTTTCTCAGTCAAAAAGCCGAATGAAGAGCTCTCTTTCAAATATACAATTTGGGTCAACGCCTTCTCCATATTTGTATATACTTATTGACATTTTTGCAACAAGCAGAATAAAGTTAATATTTCTTATAGTTTGGTCCTGTTGCTTGTTCGGTTGAAAACCAAATAATACGTCAGTTTCTTTTAATTTTATCTGTGAACCGAGTTGGCTAAGTTTGTTAGTGTTATTATGAGTTATTTTCGCTAGACGATTTATGTGTTTCGTTGTGTTTTGTTGTGGTTCTTACTCTGTTGGTTTTGTCTGTTTGGTTTTTTGTTTAGTTTGTTTTTTCTCTTAATTTTGTGAGGTAGAGCTCTAGTTGATGAAGATGTGGTTTCTTTTTGATAGTGTGTTATGTTTTTCTTTTGGTGTTTAATTGAATACAATGTTTGCTGTGCCTGCGTGCACTCTCATTGTGCGTGTGACTTAAGTGTGTATTTTTGTTTGCTTAAATGCCCTATGGGCCTAAAGCCGAAATAAAACCTTGTGTGTTCGAATCCCGGTCGCTGCCGCCTGGTGGGTTAAGAGTGGAGATTTTTCCGATCTCCCAGGTCAACTTATGTGCAGACCTGCTAGTGCCTTTTCCTCCTTCGTGTGTACACGCAAGCACACGACCAAGTGCGCACAGGAAAGATACTGTAATCCATGTCAGAGTTTGGTGGGTTATACAAACACGAAAATACCCAGCATGCTTCCTCCGAAAGCGGCGTATGACTGCCTAAATGGCGGGGTAAAACGGTCATATCATACACGTACAAATCCACTCGTGCAAAAACACGAGTGTACGTGGGAGTTTCAGCCCACGAACGCCGAATAAAAAGAAGAAGAAAAACAAAGACCCCCGCTGTGCACAGAGAGCTGTTCATTGTTGGTATATGCACAGAGAGCTGTTCATTGTTGGTATGTGCACAGAGAGCTGTTCATTGTTGGTATATGCACAGAGAGCTGTTCATTGTTGGTATGTGCACAGAGAGCTGCTCATTGTTGGTATATGCACAGAGAGCTGTTCATTGTTGGTATGTGCACAGAGAGCTGTTCATTGTTGGTATGTGCACAGAGAGCTGTTCATTGTTGGTATATGCACAGAGAGCTGTTCATTGTTGGGATATGCACAGAGAGCTGTTCATTGTTGGTTTATGCACAGAGAGCTGTTCATTGTTGGTATATGCACAGATAGCTGTTCATTGTTGGTATATGCACAGAGAGCTGTTCATTGTTGGTATATGCACAGAGAGCTGTTCATTGTTGGTATTTGCACAGAGAGCTGTTCATTGTTGGTATATGCACAGAGAGCTGTTCATTGTTGGTATATGCACAGAGGGCTGTTCATTGTTGGTATATGCACAGAGAGCTGTTCATTGTTGGTATATGCACAGAGAGCTGTTCATTGTTGGTATGTGCACAGAGAGCTGTTCATTGTTGGTATATGAACAGTTGAGAGGGATGGTCCTATCCCATGTAAATGAATGGCCAGACCAGATATGGTGAGCAGAGCTGCTTACACAGGAAGGAGTGTGTCTTTAAAACTGAAAGATGATCTTATCCCATGCATTGTGATTAACATGGGTGCTTACACAAAAAGATATGCATAATTTTAACTTGTGTAAACAGCTGCTTGTTCTTCTCCAGCCCTTCCTGACGCCATAAGGGTTTGTTCGAAGCACAGAACATTTACCAATCTTTAAGCATGCATTGCGAACATAGCCTGAGAAGTCCTTTTTACAGGTAGATATATCTTGGACGTGCAATGAAAATCTGTCGCCTGGAAAAAAAACCCATAAAGTCTCTTGATACATTTCAGCAACATCTGAATATAGTCAGGCTTATTGAAGGGCTCCTTTCTATCTTTTTCGTGGAGCCATGAACAAGTTTGGTGTTTTGAAAACAAAGCACATGAAAACACACGCGTACGCACGCACGCACGCACGCACGTACTCACGCACGTACCCACACACACTCACACACACACACACACACAAACACACACGCAGGCACGCAGGCACGCACGCACCGGCGCACGCACGTACCAGCACACACACACACACACACACACACACACCATACACGTGCACACACGTAAGCACGCACACACGTGCGCAGTACGCACACACACGCCCCATCACACGCCCCCACCACCACTGACTGTCGTCAGTCTGACCTCCACCAGCCACCTGTTTCCATAATGATATACGAGCTTTCTCACGTAAAGAAGGTAATCAGCAATCCTTGCAGGACCCACACAAATCGCCTCCAATTAGGGGCCTTCTACAATTATCTACAGAGAAAGCCGTAAATTGTTTTCTCGGCCTCTGGTAGCGCCCACTGCACATCAACATATTTACAGGCGATTAGCGCCGATTCTTATCTCTGGCAGACTTCCTGGTACGCTGTTGCTGCCCGTTTGAGCTTAGCTCTCATCATAAGCGCAAAGAGCATGATTGTAAAGTTATGATGTTGCGCTATGTAAATGCTCATTTATTATTATTATTTAAGTTATTGAGACATCCCAGTGCACTAAGGGATTTATAGAGCAAATCGAGAAAATTCATTATTGAACAAAGCGCATAGCGCTGAGTTCAATAATTATTTTCGAGATTTGCTCTATAAATCCCTTAGTGCACTGGGATTGTTTCAATAACGATATTGTCAGTACCGCCATAGAAAAAAGAAGATTCCAAACGCACATTTTGCAACGCGCATTTGAATAGGCATAACTGTGTGGTCAGATCCCAGTCTGAACAAATATGCCAGCAAAATATTCCTTCTCTGCACAGGACGAAAGTCAGGCTGTTGATGTGTTTGGTGTTGGTCCAACGAGTGGATAGATGCTCTCATCCCGTGCCTGGACAGCTATGACTGGGACTGTGTCCTGGACAGCTATGACTGGGACTGTGTCCTGGACAGCTATGACTGGGACTGTGTCCTGGACAGCTATGACTGGGACTGTGTCCTGGACAGCTATGACTGGGACTGTGTCCTGGACAGCTATGACTGGGACTGTGTCCTGGACAGCTATGACTGGGACTGTGTCCTGGTCAGCTATGACTGGGACTGTGTCCTGGACAGCTATGACTGGGACTGTGTCCTGGACAGCTATGACTGGGACTGTGTCCTGGACAGCTATGACTGGGACTGTGTCCTGGACAGCTATGACTGGGACTGTGTCCTGGACAGCTATGACTGGGACTGTGTCCTGGACAGCTATGACTGAGACTGTGTCCTGGACAGCTATGACTGAGACTGTGTCCTGGACAGCTATGACTGGGACTGTGTCCTGGACAGCTATGACTGGGACTGTGTCCTGGACAGCTATGACTGAGACTGTGTCCTGGACAGCTATGACTGAGACTGTGTCCTGGACAGCTATGACTGAGACTGTGTCCTGGACAGCTATGACTGAGACTGTGTCCTGGACAGCTATGACTGAGACTGTGTCCTGGACTTGCTCGCCTGCACGGGAAGGAAAGTGCCTTTAAGTAAACTTTGCAGCGTCTAGAGCACTTAGCTGCACCTTCGTCGTTTGTTTATACATGTATTTATATATTAAAGGTAATCCTGACCAGCCAAATGCCATGCTTCGATTAATCACAAATGTATGCTTCGCTCATAAATAGAGACCTGTTTTCAGCGTGCATGCTTTTGATTTGTGACGGAAGGGGATGCATGTGGACTCACTTCCCCTGATCCACCCGACCTAGTCACCGTCCCACCCTCCTCCCAACATATTCATTATGCTGTGATTCAGTGCAATCTCCAGGAAAGAAAACAACACCTAGTTTGTCTTCACCTGTCGTCTTGGAAGAACAATCAAAAATCATTTAATGAGTCTTAAAGTGTCTACCAGAACTTCCGTGTACGCAGTTGCCTATGAGAAAAACACGTGACTCAAACGTTGAAGCTCTAACTGGTCCAGATGATCTCTTTTGCCGCGAAACAGAATCGGTACATTTCGGGCGCGGCGAGACTTCAGATCTTAATGAGGCTTGTGACGTGAGCTTTGCACGCGACATTCTCGAAACGTCGACAAGTTCTCCCTCCCTTTTTGAGACCGTTCTCACAAAAATGACGCCCGGACATTATCATCCTGTTGTCAGACATAGTCCTAATGGAAGCGCCAGAATTAGAACTTTGATCGTCCTTCGTTTTTGGCTGGTGTCGCAGTAAAAATGTGATGCTTATAGCACAGAAACTCTACAGTTAGCTGTCTGTGACAAAAACTAATTGTGATTTTAGCCTTCTTGGGCTGTAGGTTATTCGGGTAACGGGATGAAGTACAAAAGCCACAGGGACGCAGATGATTATTATGGTTGTATTGTCTGGCCATACAAAGCGTGTCCTTTCATAAGAAATATATGCAGCATGGTCTTTGTAAATTCGTCAGATGATAAAGTTGCAGCGCTTGAAAACTTTCATATTGAAGATATTTCAATTGTATGCATTTTTTTTCTAAACCAGGAGTAGAACAAAGAAAGCGAATCCCTCGGTACGGTTACAGAGTGCAGTCAGTCGGCTTTGTCATGCCTTGTTTAAGTGTCATTTTTTTTTTACTTCTTTTTTTTGGTTTGGTTTTTCATGTTTTTACTTTTATTTTCGCTTTCATTTTCAAACGTGATGTGTGAACTCAAACATTTCAGTGTGCCAGTTTATGTATGAGTACTAAAACATTATTGTTAGGGAATTTTTAAACAATTGTTTTGTTTGAAAACTCCCTTTAAAGTTAGCCACCCCTGTGCAGAACCATCCTGCAAGCTTTCATCGGCCTATCCACGTATTTATATGTACGCTACGGGCACAGTCCCACTTGAATACAAACTACGAGTCACCCGCCTCACTTCTTCTTGCGGAGGATTAGTATTTTTGTGGTTAATTTTACACCATCATCAATGATATAAACAATACTTCTATCAACCTTGTATGCCTCGCAAGGACACATGTCCCTAATCGGCTACTGATGTCACCGACGGCGTTACATCTTAATTTCTTTTACACATATTAATATGTGTAAAAGCATGACGTCGGTACACGCAGAAAACATGGGCTATTTCAAATACTTACTAAAAATGTTTTTAAAGTCCATAGTTTTATTTTAAAGTCTTTGAACCAGCCCATGTTTTCTGCGTGTACCGACGTTTTGCTTAGCTTACGTTGGAGCTCATCTATAAATAGCATTCGATGTTATGTCCAGAAGCTTGAATCGTCGAGTAAACATCTTCGAATAGAAGCTTTGAAGGTGTATTCTCCAGTCAAGCATTATTGATGGCCTTTTCTCTGCTCGTCCTTCCTTTTCCAACGCGTTGTGTCTCCACTTGGAAACACACCACAAATCAACGTGAATTGATTGGCACTAGTGTCAGTTACAAAAAATCTATTTTTCTATAAACCCATAGTGTCGGTTAAAAATTTATTTTGTCAATAAAAATTCCCAATCTGCACAGACAGCAGAAAGGCTGTTGATTGTTGGTATCTGTCCAAGTGGAGGACTAGTCTTGTGCAACGTAAAAGTCAAGACAGATCTAAGAGAGTCTTCTTCGTCTCTTCTTCTTCTCGTTCGCTTCTAAGAGAGTGAGCCGAATGGTCAATTTAAAGGGGAAGCACCGCGCCTTTAAGTACTCTGCAGTCAATAATGACTTCACAATCACATTTTGCTAGCAGACTATCGCCCGTGGACAAAGAACAAAGATGATAGGGTACAGTTCACGAGTCCTCCGCACCCTAAGTCGTCTTGGCAAAGTTTTCGTTCATTCCAGTCAGCTGTGCGTGTGATATGGTAGTCCCTTGGGGAAGGGTTTAGACATTTAGGAATATCGACTGAAAACCCCCACACACCAACAATACTTGGGGCTATCCACCAGGAGGCTCAGTGGTGCAACCACAAAGCTCATTGTCACATGACGCACGACAAAAACACGTAAGACGTGCACGTGAATCACACGAAGGACTAGCTGTAACACTTACATCTCTCTGGGGGCTCGAGTGACGGACACTGAGAAGGAAGTCAAGCTTTATAACATATAAAACTTTGAAACTTTTAAAATGTTCTGCGTCATTCCGCCATCACAACGACTCCAGAAATAAAAAGGATGATCTCGTTCCCATGGTTCCAGACTTCTGGATTGCATTCAGCGCTTCCTACTTTTAAGAAACATTCCTTCCCAAATACACTATACACGATACAATATACACTATACACTATACACTCTACACTCTAAACTATACACTATATAATGTAAGACGCCACAGATCTGTCGCGAATTTTACGAAGGATAAAAGCATCCTTGCCCTTAGACACAGAACACGTGTACGGCCTGCTTGCTTACTGCCCAGTGTGGAATTTCTTTCAGTGCATTCATTTCGCAATTTTCAAAATCTGCAAAATCAAGTTAGAAAAAAAGGTGTGCAGGAGTCAGCCAGACTGCTGATGTGAGGTATGTGTCCCGGTGGAAGCATGCTCTTAATCTATGTAAATGTATGGACTGAACAACGGTGGTGTATACTATTGTTGATACCATTAGTTCCCACTCGTTTTAATCATCGGTAAGTCTTTTACTCGACAGTACGAGTAATTTAAACTCGATGAAACGTGCAGGCGTCATATCAATCTCAAAGCCCAATAAACTCAAACCAAAGCCCATTACATGTATCTCTCTCAAATGAAACCCCGCTCGTTTATGCTTTACAAATATCACTTGATCCCAGACGTTCGAGTGCAGTTCTGATTTTCTCTACAGCTGCCCTGTCTTGGTTTTCTTTCTCGTGAAGCCCGCGGCTTTGCGGTGGCTGTCTAACGGGTAGTTATCGCACACTCGTTACCACTCAGGCGTACTGTTTATGAATCCCTAGATTCACGACAAAGTAGTAGTTACAAGCCTGGCCTGGGTGTGAATTAACTTGCCATCAGAGGGTACCACCGGCGCAAGAGTTACGCGGTGCACGTATGAAGCAAAAGCATTCAGTCCAACGTGACCAAAAAACAACAACAAAAACATTTTTAGGTTACTCGTATCACAGTATGGTGTTATATTGACACCAAAAGTGAAAATGACGGACAACACGTTGCGTATTTCACGACGGACTTCGAAGGGATGGTTATTGGGATGAGGAAGCATTTGCTTGTTTGTAAATAAACCGCTGTTAAACTCGTTGTTTATTTATACAGCGAACATCTGTGGCTTTTAGCATTCGCACCACGCGTAACGGGTAAGCAAGTGCAACGACGTCAGACTTGATAACAAATATCTTATCACATAGCCGTTCTTCGTTCTAAGCGTACAGCCCGTCCTTCGTTCTAAGCATACAGCCCGTCCTTCGTTCTAAGCGTCCAGCCCGTCTTTCGTTCTAAGCGTACGGCCCGTCCTTCGTTCTAAGCGTCCAGCCCGTCCTTCGTTCTAAGCGTACGGCCCGTCCTTCGTTCTAAGCGTCCAGCCCGTCCTTCGTTCTAAGCGTACGGCCCGTCCTTAATTGAGACCAAAGTCGACTTTGCGAAGCTTCTTGAAGTCTTCATACCGAAAACCTGCAGCTACGGCGACGCGACATACTTCGTCCCCTACTTTGCTTCGCAAGTTATGACTATACGAAGCTACACCGTAGCTCTGCGACGAAATTGTTCCTTTTGTCAGAAGAGAGCTTTAATTGAGCAGGAAGTCGACTTCGCGGAGTCATTTGACCAAAAACTCAGCGCCAAAGCTTCATGCGGCCAGCTTCGCGAAGCATACTTCGCGTAGTCGACTTCGCCCAGTTTAGGACAGGCTTAAATCATATCTTCTCGGCTATTGATACTGATGGTTATGAAAAGCAGTCTATAGCGTGTGTTTTTTTTCTCTTTATCTTTTTTTCCCTTAGACCGTTGCTTCTTACCATGACCCTTGGTGCAAATGCACCGCTATTATTTTGACCCGAAGTGTTCATTAAGGAGCACACGATGCCTTATATGCTATTAACGACAGCCAAGACTAACAGCTCTGGAATACCAATATCGCTGCCGCTTTCTTTGTCATTCTCCGACGCGCCTTTGTGACGCCATCCAAGCACCACATTTGCTGTGGCTTCCATTATAGACAAAAATGTCGATAACGGACACTGTTATTTGTTATCTGATTAGTGTTAATAAACAGGAATAGTGTATACTTTGCAATAACCTCTGCTGAAGACTCTGGAGGCACAGACTATCAGCCAGTCGACACTTTTAGGAATACTTTAATCTGTGTCATTAACCAGTACCTACATGTTTGCTGAGATTTTTCGTTTTGGTGCTAACACGCCACCATCTTTTGGGTTGCTTCTCCGTCCGTGCTCGCTGAGACTATTACTTTTGGTGCTAACACGCCACCATACCCTCTCTTTTGGGTTGCTTCTCCGTCTGTGTTCGCTGAGACTATTACTTTTGGTGCCAACACGCCAACGTAACTTCTCTTTGAGTTGCTTCTCCGTGCGACCAAAGAGGGCAGCTTCTACCCTCTTTGATGCGACTGCTGCTGGGAGATCACATCAGGTCACTGAACAGTTCCCTGTGGTTTAAAGGTAGACGCAG
>NC_090246.1:101579899-101597399 GCF_037325665.1 Littorina saxatilis | reverse complement strand
TTATTTATTTATTTATTTTATTAAGGAGATTTCTATTAGCGCATAACTAAAAGCACTATGCGCTTAATATTTCTCAACACTTCTTGACAACATAACAACATCAGCCTAATGTACTGTTGAATTTAAAAGGCTATTTGGATCTCTCGAAAAAGGTGACTGAACGTAGTTTATAAAACCTCGGTAAATGCTTTCAGACTATATTTATCTTTGTACCAAACCACCTCGAGACGAGAATGCATGTTAACAGAGTGTCTTCTGTAGACTGCATACTTCTTGAGTGTTTTGACATGCCTGGGAAATTTCCACTCTGCCAGGTGAAGGCATTTGGCAAGTCTACAGTTATTACTCCAGCACACCCACGGTCTGGCTTTGCGTCTTTTTATCTTAAAAGGGTTCAGTAATAAAGCGTTTAATGGGGAAGCCCACCTGTGACAGGGACGACGGGGGCGTCAGCTGCTAAACTTTTTTTTAAAAATTTTGTCATGCACATCAATGTGGGGCTTTTAATCCATAAACGGACGGGCGCAGTGGCGTGGTGGTAAGACGTCGGCCTCCTAATCGGGAGGTCGTGAGTTCGAATCCCGGTCGCTGCCGCCTGGTGGGTTAAGAGTGGAGATTTTTCCGATCTCCCAGGTCAACTTATGTGCAGACCTGCTAGTGACTTCACCCCCTTCGTGTGTACACGCAAGCACAAGACCAAGTGCGCACGGAAAAGATCCTGTAATCCATGTCAGAGTTCGGTGGGTTATTGAAACGCGAAAATACCCAGCATGCCTCCTCCGAAATCGGCGAATGGCTTCCTGAATGGCGGGGTAAAAACGGTCATACAGTAAAATTCCAGTCGTGCTAAAAACATGAGTGAACGTGGGAGTCTAAGCCCATGAACGAAGAAGAAGAAGAATAAAATCCATTAACATGTATCCCTCAATACAAAGCATGTTCCATTCATACATGATCATTTACAGTTGGCAAAAATATGACATGACTTGTAATGGAAACATTTTGTTTAGCGTTAAAAGCCCTGATTTCTGTGTGTGAACATGTTTCATTCAGGTATCGATGTGGCGAAGCATTCTTTCAGGAAGCCATGACGTAGGAACCGGAGCTGAGGCGATTGGTGTGGGACGGGGAAGGGGTGGTAGTGGGCTGGTAGCGGATTCCTGGTGTGAATTTGCTGTCTTTTTTTTAATGATCATTTATCTGCTTATGTTGTGTTTTCTCCTTCTTTCAATCCTTCTTTCGCTGCTTTGTGTTTAGGTCTGGGAAACGTCAAAGCACGGGCTTGCTTTCGGACAATTAAGATTATTAAAAAACCAAAAAGGTCTGGCAAACAGCAAAGCATTGAATACGTGGGCATTGCTTTTGAACTATTAAAATGATAAAACCTAGGTCTGGGAAACGCCAAAGCGTTGAACGAATGGGCATTTCCTTTTCAGCAACAATATATTGTTTTTTAAAGGGAAACTTCTAAGCATTGAATAAGTGAGCATTGCTTTTGAGCAAATAACATGATACAACCTAGGTCTGAGAAACGTCAAAGCTTTGAATGAGTGAACATGACTTCTGGACAAGAAAAGCAGTACCAAACAAATGAAGAGGAGGGCATGGGTTTTAGACAAGGACAAAAGTTTAAAGGCACAGTACTCCTCAGGTACTGTCAGGCTTTTCCACACAGTACAAACACCCTTCCATTTGAACGCTCACCGAACGGGAACATCCTAGGTGCCCTTCGTAAAGAGTGAGCAATTTTCAAAGAATACATTTTGCGGATTGTCTGATAATAAAATCGGACCGTGGTGCGTTTTGGCGCAAGACCTAACTTTTAAAATCTAAATAATAAATTGACAGCTTGTTACACAAACATTCTTAAATCATAAAAGAATTCTTTTTTCATCAAGACAAGATCAGTACAATTCGAAGTTTTGAAAGTTTGAAAAAAGAAAAGCCCGGAAGCAGGGTCACGCAAGGTCGTGGTTATCGTAGCAGACGACGGTTTATGCCTATCGCCAGTTCCTCTGAACAGTCAAAAGCCATCGCTAGAGTTCTTGTGAATCACAGCCGTTTGTTTCGTTTAGATTCAGAGGTATATAATAACGTGCTATTGCAGATAAGCTTACAGCGAGTCGCATTCAAATTACAAACTGACGACTACATTGTGAAAAAAGGAAACTGGATCACACGGCCGGGTAAACCACGCAAAAATAAATTCTTTGAAAATTGCTCGCTCTTTACGGAGGCCACCTAGGATGTTCTCAAGCGGTGAGTGTTTAAACAAAAGGGGTGTTTGTACTGTGTGTAAAAGCCTGACAGTATCTGTGGTGGTTTACGGGAGTCGTACTATGTCTTTAACGTCTGGGAAAAGTCAGACCAGGGAATGAGTTGGCATTGCTTTTGGACAAGGAACAATATATAGGGAAAGCATTGACAAGCCTGCGAAACGTTAAAGCATTAAATAAGTGGGTCTTGCATAGCACATAACGGAGTAACCCCCCCCCCCCCAAAAAAAAAAAGAAAAAAAAAAAAGAAAAAAAAAAGAAGAAGAATAAAGAACGGAGTAAATAAAAGAGAATGAAAGTCCGCGAAACGTAAAAAGCTGCGAATTAGCAGGACGAGAACAGCAGTAACACGCCTTGGGAACTGTTGCACACCAAAAGATTGAATGAGTGGTCATTGCTTTTGGATAAAGACAAAAAAGAGTGAAAAGCCTCGGGAATGAGTAGCTTCAAAAGTCTTAAAAAAAACAAGGAACCGAGATTCCCCGAGACTCTCGCGTTCTCTTGACCTTTTGTCAGGATTTCAAGCCGTCTGACAAGTCTGGCTCCATACGTGAGCTCAATAGACAGAACGCACGCACGTTCGACACAGGAAGATACCCGACATACAAAGGATTTGTAATTAAAACTACAATCATACTCTGTTCTTCCGCTCCGCTTTTCATCACAGACACACACACACAAAGACATACAGACACAGACGCATGCACAGACAGACAGACAGACAGACAGACAGACAGACAGACACACACACACACACACACACACAGACACACACACACACACACACACACACATACAGACACAGACATATATACACACACAGACACACAGACACTCCCATACACACACATACACACACACACAGACACACATTCACACACACACACACATACACACACATAGACACACACACAGACACACACACATAAACACTCCCATACACACACACACACACAGACACACACACACACACACACGCACATACACACACACACACAGTCTTCGTCTCATCCCCACCCCCCTCCCTCCATCTCATCCCCTTACCATTGCACACACTGAGACACCGCCCCGTTCTTCATAATCTGCCTGGGGGTAGTAAGATCAGCTTTTCAAATTACGGTGGCTCTGCTCCCTGCATTAAGCGTGCTTCTTCAACATCTGATGCTGAAGAAGCACGCTTAATACAGGGAGCAGAGCCACCGTAATTTGAAAAGCCTGCCCCCCCCCCCCCCCCTACTCCTTTCCCCTTCTCTCTTTTTTTTCTGGAATTGGTTTTAACGCAAGCTAGGCGCTAATTAGGGAACAAAGTGTATGAAGTGAGGACGTAAGTTGACCTTCAGTGGCTGCGGGTTACAACACACACGGGGCGGACTATTCGTGTTTGTCTAGATATGTCAGGGTCTAACGTTAGCATATATCTTCTTCTTCGTCTTCGTTCATGGGCTGAAACTCCCACTTTCACTCATGTTTGTGCACGGTCGGGTTTTTACGTGTAAGACCGTTTTTACACCGCCATGCAGGCAGCCGGTTGAAAACCAGCAGAATCGATGAAGACCTGTCGAACCTGCAGTCTACGTTGTGTGTGATTACGTCTCAGTCTGCCTGTTTCTTTATCTTCTTATTTGTGAAAAAAAATGAAAGAAAAAAAGAGCATGAATAAAAAAAAATAAAAAAAATAAAACAATTAAAGAAAAGTTGCACAAACAATGAGCACTCGTAGAATAACTGTGCATAACTCCGGAGTGGAAGTGGTCAATGACTAAACATGATCTTGTGTAAGTGTCTCAGACATAATTCTCTCAGCATATTAATTATGTAACGTCAGTTTTGTCCTACGCTCCAGGAAGTCAGTTACTTGCATCATGATGCTGTTATGCGCAGTGTGCACCAGACATTGCCATTGTCCTGCAATACAGCGTGTGGAGAGATGCAAGAGCAAACAGGTCTGAATCTGCGAGGTGGTGGGGGGGTGGGGGGTGGGGGAGGGAGTCCTGGGTTCCGGAAGCGCCTGTCCCCCTCTCACCCTGCAAATGTACCATTTTTCTCTAGTAAAATCCCATTTCAAATGCTAAATTTGAACATTATCTTAAAAGGGGGGGTGGGGGGTGGGGGCAAGTGTGCATGCAAGCGTGCGTACGAACGTACGTACGTGTGTGTGGGCATACGTGAGCGTTTGTGAACGAGCGAGCGTGCGTGCATGGTTTGTTCGTGTCATGACTTTGAAAGATAAGAAAAACTAAAGAACAACAAATGTATCGTTTACAGAAGAACAGTTGCTTTAAAGCAGAGACTCTTGGTAAAGTATGAAAGTTTGGAGAGGTATGTTTGAATAATTGACCAGGAAGTCCCGGGGTTTAATGGGCTGGAAAAAGCAAACTAGCGTGTTAAGTGCAGACAAACTCGCTTGCTCTTGGGTGAACGAGCATTTCCATTTCCCTTGAGGTGATACCGAACCGAAAATTCGCCCCCCCCCCCCCCCCCTGTTGCATAAGTACCGACAGTACAGATGGCAGGAATGCGCTCATAGTACACAAAGAGAACATTCTTCAGTGCAAGAAAGGGTGAGAGCAAAATCTTACTATGCAACAAAAAAAAACAAAAAAGTTTGCTAATTAGAACCCGGTAAATAAACTCATATGTCCCAAAGACCCTTGCGTGACCCTGCTTCCGGGCTTTTCTTTTTTCAAACTTTCACAACTTCGAATTGTTCTGATCTTGTCTTGATGAAAAAAGAATTCTTTTATGATTAAAGAATGTTTGTGTAACAAGCTGTCAGTTTATTATTTAGATTTTAAAAGTTAGGTCTAGCGCAAAAACGCACCACGGTCCAAAAACATTCTGATAATCATCAATCCACGGCTATGGCCAGTTTACATCGATAGAATGAGACCCGAAGGGAAGTAACTCATTTTTGACCCGAGTTCAGGATGGGTCCAAAAAGTGTTCGAGACAATCTGCAAAATTAATTCTTTAAAAATTGCTCGCTCTTTACGTAGGGCACCTAGGATGTTCCCGTTTGGTGAGCGTTCAAATGGAAGGGTGTTTGTACTGTGTGTAAAAGCCTGACAGTATCTGTGATGGTTTACGGAAGGCTTACTGTCCGGGCGTGATTTCCGGTATTGAATATTCATAACAGCCGCCCAGCACCAAAACGAGGCGCCATTGTTGTAGAGGACCAAGTCCACGAAAATAAATTCTTTGAAAATTTCTCACGCTCGACAGAAAGCAGCCAGGATGTTCCCGTTCGGTGAGCGTTCAAATGGAAGTATGCTTGTACTGTATGTAGACGCTCGGGGAGCTCTGTGATGGTTTACGGGGGCTTACTGTGCCTTTAAAAAGTTAACCAACAAAAGGAGGTCGGAAAACTTCAGCAGTGATAAAAAACATGACGACGATGATGATGATGACGATGATGATGATGATAATGGTGATGATGATGAAGATGAGGCATAAAGAGCATACATATGTGGTTATTCATAAATTCAAATGCATACTATGCAGGTAATTATAAATATATACAATCTGGTAGCAATCGAACATGTAGCAATAGTACAACAAAAATATGTTCAGAACATACATTGCACAGCACATCTTTGACGTAATACAAAGTGTGAGAGAGAGAGAGAGAGAGAGAGAGAGAGAGAGAGAGAGAGAGAGAGAGAGAGAGAGAGAGAAACATTGAAACATTGAAACATTGAAACATTGAACTTTATTACAGGAAAGATAGCATTAGGTCCGTAGGACCTTTCTTACAGCTAGTCCTGATCTAAGCAAAATGGTTATAATCGAAATGGGAATACATAGGAACAAACTTTTTATGATGAAACGCAGACACACGCAATAATAATAGTAATATAAGAATAAGATCATTTTTTATCGACATGTGATATACAGATATACAACCATACATTATCAGAACACACACACACACACACATATATATACACGCACACGCACACACACATATATATACACGCACACGCACACACACACAGAAGATCAACTAACTTATAAGGCAAGCCAACATAACACGACACACTAACCAAATAAAGGATCAGGTAGCAAAGTTTAAAAAAAAAACAACTAAAAAAAAAAAAAACAACCGTTCATGACCTAATATATACCATCTTAGATTATGAAGGAATCACCATGCCAATATAAAATGCAGTAATACTATCTTAGATACTAGAAGGAGTATAATACACGAGAATGTATTCTTATCACACCAAGTTGACGCAAGACACATACATGCACATTTTCAGAAGGATAAAAGGCATACATACGTTTGAGCAACCAGGCACATTACATTAAAGTGATGTTTGAATGTATTTTTGCAGATGTGTTTTGAATGTTTTAAGGTTACTGGTCGATTTTAAGCATGTAGGTAGGGAGTTCCAGACATAAGCTCCCGAGTATGAAAGACTAGTTTTAAATATGTCAATGCGTGGCTTCGGGCAGGCCAGATTATTTTTGAAAGTGGAATACCGAGAAGGTGTTGATTGAAACAAGTGAGTTAGATATTCGGGTGCTTGGTCATGTAGGATCTTGTGCATGAAAACTGATTTATTAAATAAAAGCTGTTGTTTAAGTTGAGGTATATTGAGGGCTGTCAGTTTTGCGTCAGTAGTTAGTGATGGGTCAGGCAGAATGAGTTTAGCTGACCTACGATGACGAGAATTTATAGTTTTGAATAATGCATCACTACAGCCATCCCAGATGACAGAGGCATAATCAATGTGAGGTTTGATGTGGGCGTTGTAGAACATTTTTCGGGCGTCTAAAGTTATGACTGACTGAAGTTTTGAAAGTAGGAATAAATTTCTTGAAACGCGTTTACACAGATGTTCAATGTGGGAATGCCACCTAAGCTTATCATCGATAATCACGCCTAGCAGTTTGTGTTCGCTAACCTTTTCTATTGAGTTTCCGTTGATGGTGAGATCTAGTGAGAGGGGGGACAACTGATGCTTCTGGCGCGTTGTAATTACCATTGATTTAGATTTCAGAGGGTTTAGGACCATGTTGTTTTCAGAGCACCATTGTGAGATGTCTCTAAGGGTGTGCTGAAGAGATTGTTGAATATTTTCAAGACGTCTATTTTGTGTCCGTAGTGTTGTGTCATCAGCGAGCATGTGGCATTCTACTGAGTTGTCAGAGAAGTGAAGTGGAAGGTCATTAACGTAAATACAGAAAAGAATAGGACCTAAGACAGAGCCCTGGGGTACTCCATATAACACGGACTCCTCTCTTGAGTACGCACCATGTACATAGACTTGTTGCGATCGGTTTTCAAGGAAAGACTGAAAGAAAGACAGAGAGTCAGATCCATTGAGATATAGTGATAATTTGTTGAGGAGAATTTTATGATCAACGAGGTCAAAGGCCTTGGAAAAATCTAAGTATACGACCCCAGAGAGCTGGGAGGAATTTATGGCTGACAGACATTTGTCTGTCAAAAGCGAGAGCGCAGTAGAACATGAGTGGTTACTGCGGAAACCAGACTGCAAGGGGTGGAAAAGGGCCAAACGGTCCATGTATTTTGTGAGATTAATGTGAATATGTCTTTCAAGAAGCTTTGATAGTACTGAGAGTAAGGAAATAGGGCGGTAGTTGCTAATATCAGAAGTGTTTTTGGATTTGGGGAGAGGAATAACTTTAGCTTTCTTTAGTGCTTGCGGAAAGGTGTTGCGCTGTATGCAGAGATTAAAGATATATGTGAGAGAGTCAACTGTGTAAGGAAGGGAGAGTTTTAATAAGTGGTTGCTGATTTCATCAGGTCCTGAAGATTTTTTGTTCTGAAGTTGTGAAATCAGTCGTCCTAATTCGTGCACTGCAATGGGTGGGATTTGAAAGGGTGCTTTATTCGCCGTCTTTTGTTTGCAGTAGAGGGATAGATTGTCAGAGTTGTTGGGAGAGGCATTGTCAGGGTTGCTAAGAGAGGTAGCTACAGACGAAAAGTGAGAGTTAAAGATGTCTGGCGTTAAGTGACGGGGGATCTGGGTGGAGTTAGAGGTGGAACCTCTGATGAGTGAATTTAGTGCACGCCAGATCTGCGAGATATCCCGGTTATTCTCAACGAGTTTATTAAAGTAAGCTTTCTTTGAGTCACGAACCATGTTTTTTAACCTATTTCTAGCTGTTTTATAATCTTGGAACTGTTTAGCTTTTTTTAACAGGTCACGCTGATCCATGGCTTCAGTTATTTTATTGGACATCCAGGGTGGAAGTTTAGGATGTTTTACTCTCATTTTCTTTATAGGTGCGTGCTTGTTTATTATAGGTAGTAGGGTGTCATACCAACATTCTAATGCTTGATCAGGGACCGTGTGGTTGAAAACTTGGTCAAATCGTGCTACGTTGAGATCGGACAGGAAGGAATCACGATCAAAATTTTTAAAGGATCGAAAAGATATGACTGTGTGACCTTTATGATTTGATTTTGGCATTTTAGTGGTTTTAGTACAGAATATTGGAGAATGATCACTAATGTTAAGATCTGCGAGTGAAGCATTTAGTACTGAGGAGTGGTTGTTTGAGTAGATGTGATCAAGCAAAGTAGATGAAGTTTCTGTGACTCTAGTAGGTAAAGTTATAAGCTGCTTGAAACCTAGTGATGATACAATCCCATCCCATCGAGGCTGAGGTTTTAATAAGTCAATATTAAAGTCCCCGAGTAACAGGATGTCTGCGTGAGGTTTACATTTATACACTGTATCTATCATCTCGATAAGGTCATCGTACCAGTCACCAATGGCAGAAGGGTTTCTGTAAAGAAAACAAACAAGAGTAGAAGGGGCTGTTTCCTTTAGTTTAAACTCCAGCCACATGCATTCAATGTCTTTGTGTTCTAAGTCAGGTCTTCTACGCGTGTATTGAACAATGGAAGAGTGGATGTAAGCAGCGATGCCATTTTCACCCGTACGACGGGAATCACGACGTATGACGTCATAATCAGGGATACGGATGCGGGTATCGGGGATGCTGTCGTGTAAGCGTGATTCGGTGATGCCGTATAAGTGGTACACGGGGGTTGCGCTGTGTAGAAAATTGCATATGTCTTGTACTTTGGCATCTAGATGGTAAACATTTAAATGACCAACATGCAGCATTATCAAACACAAGAAGAAGGAATACACGAAAACTTCAAACAAAGAAATTAAAGCAAATAAGCAAGAACAACTCAAGAAATACGGCAGCAGCTAATTAAAATCACTAGCAATGGCTGTCGGTAAAAACATAATAAAACATTCAGCGTGCAAGTGTAACTAATAAAGCTAAGGCACTTTGATCGCTATGGTCACACGGTCACACGGGTCCGACCAAGTCAATTAAAACACAATGGTCACTCAAAGTCAGTGGGTCCGATCAAGTCAAAATAAAACACAATGGTTACCATCAGTGTTCACGAGGAGAACTGAATTACCATTTAATATAGTCCATTGTGGAGTTCAAAATAGATACCGGTAAGCACATGAGGCAGACGAACAATATCCTTAAAATAAGTTCACTCCAGAAATTAAACTTGCAATTTTCACGAAGGAAGACAATTTAGTCACTAGGAATTACGCACGGCCAAGGTACGTACGAACAGACACACATTCATGATGAACTGCTATTTCGTAAACACTCATACATAGACACACAACAAACACACACACACGCACACACATACACGCACACACACCCACAATTAACATAACGCTTGTGCCCTCAGTAAGGACATCAGCATAGGAAGGAGAGCGGGACCATTGAATGACGGATGGGGAGGAGTGGGGTAATAATCTCTTCTGGGTGGAGACTGGGCAATGGGGTAACCAGCAGAGATCGGCCAATCAGGCTGATTGCGGGCGGACTGGAGACGGTCACGTGGATTGGAAGAGCCCCGCTGTGGCGATGGCTGGAGGCGGTTGACCTGATTGGGGCGAGAGGACCAGGTAGAGTGGTTACCGGGGAGGAGATGGTCACGAAGGTAGGGAGGGTTGACCTGAGTGGGGCGAGAAGACCAGGCAGAGTGGTTGCCGGGGAGGAGATGGTCACGTGGGTTGGGAGGGTTGACCTGGTTGGGGTGAGAGGACCAGGCCGAGCGGTCTCTGGGAGGACCGGCTGACCGGCCAGGCGAGTCTGTACTGCCCAGCGGGACACTTGTTGGGGTGGGGAGTAGAGGGTTACCACGCTTGGGACGGCTATCGTGTACTGCTTGAGCATAGGAAAGTCGGACTGGGGAGTTGTTGTAATGGAGACCGGAGGGCTGGCCAGACCTGTCATTACGGTCGGTGGTGTGAGGAGAAGGAACAGCAGCCTGGATGTTCATGGTCAACTTTGCCAGACCATGGGGAGTACTGGGGTGAAGATTGTCGTGGTACAACGCCTTTTTAGGCAGGTCCTTGGCAGTGCGGAAGGTGCAGGTGTTGTCGATGAGATCAACGCCCTCACTCTCACACATCTCCGCAAGATGCATGTTGGATTCGACCACTGTTTTGCACAGGGAATCATTCTTGCGGAGAGGGGGGAGAATGGAGGAAAAGGCTAGGCGGGCGTTGGGAAAAACTTTTCTAAGCCACTTTTTTAGTTCCAACCACCTGCTGCCGGTGACAACGTCGGTGAGGCAGGTGTTCACGCCTACGTGGACTACGATCTGCTGCACTTCTTTGTTGACTGGGATGTAGCGCAGCCAGTGCAGCAGATCGTCGACCGTGATGCCCGACACGCTGATCTTCTGGCCCTGGTTGTATGGGAACACTAGGTCAGGCCGAATGAAGCGGTACACTGAGTCTCCTAGCAGGACATGGGTTTTTCCGGTCTGAACCCGCGCGTCAGACAGCTCAGTACGGGGGTCACGGGTGGAGCTGGCTTCACTTGGGTTATCTGTGGGGCTTTGAGGGGAACGATTTGCGGGTGATGAGAGAGAGTGACTAGAGTGCGCATGGGGTGAGAGAGGTTGGGCTGGGGGCGGTGGGGGTGAGTTCAAGAGTGGGGGATGGGCGGTCTGACTGGCCACTGTTTTCCCTTGTTTAGCAGCACCAGCAGTTGACTTGTTGAGTTTCTTATGCAGATCAGAGATCTGCGACTGTAAGTCTTTGTTTTTTGACTTCAGGCTTTTGTTGTCACTTTCGACTGCCTCGACCCTACTGGTTAGGGACCGGACAGTTTCCTCGAGCTTGGTGCATTTTGTCTTGAAGTGAAGTTTTAAGGAATTGGTCACTTGGGCTTTCGCGTCCCCCAGCAGGCCAACGATAGTGTTGTTGGACTGTGCTTGGTGGGCTTGCAGACTGCCGACGCTGCGGTGTAGGGTCTTTAGGCCCTGCTTGGCCTGGGACAGCGTCAGCGGACTGGAACGTGGCGCGGCTCTGACAGCGCGGCGATGTTTGCGACGAGCGGGAGAAGGGGCGTAGGCATGACCGGACTCGAGGTCAGACCACTCCTCGTCGTCACCGCTACACTCCGAGTCACGGGCAGGAGGGTCAGTGACGTCACTGACTGGCAGGGGGGAGAGGGAGCCAGCAGATGAGGAGGCAGGGGCACTAGCGGTGGGAGCGAGTGTGGAAGTAGTAGTGATGTTGGGAGGGGTGTGTGCGGAAGTAGTAGCGACGTGGGTGGCTGGGGTAAGGATGATGGTGGTGGATATGGGGGGGAAGGATAGAGTGACAGTAGGGGGCGTGAAAGATGATGGGGTGGTTGAGGCAGGTGGGGAAGATGGGGTGGGAGAGATAGGACTGGGTTGCACCGTGCTATCTAACTCCCGATCTGTGCTGATAGGCGCAGAGCCGTAAATCTGGACAGGCAGGGGAGGCGTGTCAGGGCTGACCGGCACTTCCTGCTCAGTGGCTCTGGAACGCAGGCGCTCAGAGCGACGACTCATGGAGTCCGAAGGAGGTTTAGCTGACGTAGATTTGGAAGCTGGAAGTGCCAGCATGAATGACGAGCGACGGGTGTCGTCGGATGAGGGCTCAGTTGGTGCAGATGGGGGCGGGGCCAGAAGCGCTGTTAGTGTGGATGGTTGTCTGAGCAGCGGGTTGTCGGTGGTGCTGTCGAACAGGGCGCTCATGCAGGCGATCATGGCGTCGTATTCCTGACTCTTCCACGTCTGACACTGCTTGCCTTGTACCATGACGGTGCCCGTGGTATAGTACAGCGTGATGGTGATGCTTTTCTTCACCTTTTTGCCGTTATCATCCAGTTCTCTGCGTAGTTGGATGATAGAGGTAAAGAGCTGTTGAGGTAGTTGGGTGGGGATGTTGTCGATGTTGGAGAAGGTTTCATGCGAGACGTCAATCTCCTTTACCGTCAGTCTGCCATCCAGCCGTATCTGCTGTCGATCGAGCCAGGTGACAGTGTCCCCGTGGATGGTCCGATCAACAGCGTATCGCCTGTACAGGAGGCAGCGCGTGGTGGGGACCAGGTCACTGGGGACCCAGAATGAGAGCTGCTTGGGGTCGAGTTTTACGTCGAGCAGCGGGTCCCACTTAAACGTGAGGGTGTTCAAGTCCATTGTGAGTTCTGCCCTCCTTGTGTTTTGTCAGAGGAGGGCAGAGTTGTTGATGTTGTAGGCTGAAGATGTAGCAGTTTCACACACATAGACGCACGCACACATGGCCTTGTGCGTTGGAGGAAAAGTTACGTCATTGTAGAGTCTGGCCAGATTGCCGACTGATGACGTAGAGGATATCGGCTGGGACCGCAGGGCTGGCTGCCCAGCGATCAGTAATCACGCCACAGCTGGGGAGATGATCACTGGAGCATGACGACACTGAGCACGAAAAATCCCCTCCTCAGAGGAAGTAAGAACGATTGTGAGAGAGAGAGAGAGAGAGAGAGAGAGAGAGAGAGAGAGAGAGAACAACAACAACAACAATTCTTTATTTTACGAGGGTAATAGAGTAAGCAGTGATCTGCTTTTTTACATCTGGCCCTCGCCCTAAAGAGGGACTAGTCTAAAATTGCTAAAGAATAAGCAAGTAAAGAAAACAAACTACTGCTACATGATTATAATAGAAATGAAAGTAAGAACATATCATCAATTTACATACAATACATTGCTTAAATGAAAAATGTAAGTTCATTTGACATGAGTTAAGAATTATAGAGTAGATTGCACTGACGCAACAACGTTGTAAGTGCCATGCCCATGGACATACACTGCATTCGAAAGAATCAGTGTATATAAAAATAATAATACATTGTTAAAAAGCACCGGTTGTTGGTTTTAACAACCATTCTAGCGACAACAGATGTTTATTTATACTTCATGAGATAAGACGTATATCTGGTCTTAAAAACGTTTGTGCTGCTAGTTTGCCGTAGGATTGTCGGAAGAGTGTTCCAGAGACTGCTACCTGAATAGACTAAACTAGATTTGAATAGGTCAATCCTAGGCAGAGGCATGTTCAGTCTCATCAATTGGCGTGAAGTTTTTAACGTGAATTTGGAAAATATGGTTTGAGGTACACATCCATGAATAATTTTATGCATAAGGGTACCTTTATTATAACTTAGCCTTGCCTTCAGAGGAAGAATGCCTAAGTTCATGTAGTCTAACTCAGATAGGGTTGTTTTCTTTAATAAGACTACTTTAAGCGCTCGTTTATGCAATCTAATTAGTGGTTTGAATGAATTTTCACTTGCCGAGTCCCACAAGGTAGACGCGTAGTCAATAACAGACTGAATATGAGCATTAAAGAATAATTTCCTGGCTTCCAAATTCAGAAAGTGCTTGATTCTAGATAATAGATAGACCTTCTTGGACACTTGTTTAGACAGTTGTTCGATGTGGTGTGACCAAGACAGGTTGTTATCAATGGTCACTCCCAAAATTTTATGATGGTCGACTTTTTCAACAAGTTTATTATTAACCGTTAGATCGTGAAATATTGAGGTTATGTTCTGGCGTTTTTGCCTAGTTGTTATTATCATGCTTTTTGTTTTTTGGGGGTTAAGGGACATGTGATTTAGCTCAGTCCATTCACTCAACTGGTTTAAACTTTCTTGCAGTGTTTCTGATAAACGACTTAAATGGTTAAACGGTTGGAAGTCCAACAACAGACATTGTGGTGGAGTAATGAAGAATTTCAAGCTGGAAAGATCGCAGCAGTCGAGAGAGAGAGAGAGAGAGAGAGAGAGAGAGAGAGAGAGAGAGAGAGAGAGAGAGAGAGAGAGAGAGAGAGAATTGAATTGAATTGAACTGTATTTAACAAGGATTACGATTTAAGGCTACGCCTTTTCTTACAATCTGTCCTTGGGACGCATAGACACACAATTATATAATTACAAAATTAAAATTAAAAAGTTAAAAAGTTAACCAACAAAAGGAGGTCGGAAAACTTCAGCAGTGATAAAAAGATGACGACGATGATGATGATGACGATGATGATGATGATAATGGTGATGACGATGAAGATGAGGCATAAAGAGCATACGTTTGTGGTTATGCATAAAATCAAATGCATACTATGCAGGTAATTATAAATACAATCTGGTAGCAATTGAACATGTAGCAATAGTACAACAAAAATATGTTCAGAATATACATTGCACAGCACATCTTTGACGTAATATAAAGTGAGAGAGAGAGAGAGAGAGAGAGAGAGAGAGAGAGAGAGAGAGAGAGAGAGAGAGAGAGAGAGAGAGAGAGAGAGAGAGAGAGAGAGAGAGAGAGAGAGAGAGAGAGAGAGAGAGAGGGGGAGAGAGAGAGAGAGAGAGAGAGAGAGAGAGAGAGAGAGAGAGAGAGAGAGAGAGAATCAGAATCAGAATCAGAATCAGAATGTTTTATTCGCGGAAACAATGGTTTTTAGCGAAAGGGTGTTGTGGGGTTGGGATGTCGACGTTCAAAGCTTTCTGGATACCGAAACATGCACGATCGCGAACAGATTCTCGCTGCTGGAAGTCCGATAGCGAGTCAGTCTGTGCACACAGGTGTAGGGAGGTGCACGTCCGTCACACGGGGGTCTTTGTTCGTTATTTCCGTTAACAATGCAGGTCGTAGATCAGCCCAGGTACAGTCTCACGACTGCCGCCAAAACATTCAGGTCTCTGGTCGCCTGCCTTCTGTCTTCTGCGAAGTCGTCTTTGCTCAGAGGTTTCGACCTCTTCAGACAGCGCGTTGAAAAGTCTTCCAGTTCTGTAACCTCTGCTTTTTCCATTTTGATGTACCGATCAGTCACTTTCCTTTCTCTTATGTCGTATCTTAGCACGATGTCGTCCGATTCGCATACAAGCACGTTCTGTTCAAAACGCTTGTCGAGCACCGCGTGGTGTATGGACTGGTTACGGCGGATGTCCCTCAGCCTTCTCTGCTTCTTCGTATTTGTCACTGCATGCACCTACTTGTTCGTAGATATCATCCAGGAAAAAGCCAGCCTGTTCTGCACTGTTCTCAATAACACGTTCCTCTTCTGTACCCGAGTCCCCCTTCCGCAATGCCTTCCCCTTTCCCTCACTCATCTCTGAATCCACTGCACTTTCTTCCACCAAGTCAGTGTTTTTGTTTACATAGCACACATGCATGTCAGCCAGTGACCCAGTTTCAAAGTCAGTCGCCCGTTCGGCGATATCTATTTCACGGGTTTCACGTGGTGCAATGGTGACAGCGATGGAATGCTTGCTTGCTCATACTGTGTGTCACATCTGTCATCTTTCTTGCCAACACTTTCATTTTCTGGCGTGGGAGAAAATAGGGGGGTTGGGCGAAACGGGGGACTTGCCTGTTGTTCCTGTTGTTGTTCCTGTTGTTTGGATCTTGTGTTGGCTTCGGCCCTCATCGCATCACGTCGTAGCTGGCTGGGGGGCTTGCGACGAAACTGTTGTTTACGGGTTGAGTGAGCGGTAATGGCGGATGTGCTGCTACTGGACATTCAAAAAACAACGACAGTCTTGCTTCCTTCAGAGGCAACTTTCCAGGAAGTTAGCTGATTTTCAGCAAGCAGGGCCTCTAGCATGGCTTTTACTGCGGTTGGAAGTCCACAACAGACATTGTGGTGGAGTAATGAAGAATTTCAAGCTGGAAAGATCGCAGCAGTCGAGAGAGAGAGAGAGAGAGAGAGAGAGAGAGAGAGAGAGAGAGAGAGAGAGAGAGAGAGAGAGAGAGACAGACAGACAGAGAGACAGAGAGAGAGAGAGAGAGAGACAGACAGACAGACAGAGAGACAGAGAGAGACAGAGAGAGAGAGAGAGAGAGAGAGAGAGAGAGAGAGAGAGAGAGAGAGAGAGAGAGAGAGAGAGAGAGAGAGAGAGAGAGAGAGAGAGAGAGAGAGAGAGCTCCTTTCGTTTTCTTCCCTCCCCATAGCCCCCACTTCATACTCCCTGTGACACAAAATTCAAACGTGTGTACTATATTTTGCCCTCGAGTATATATGTATATAATTATATATGAACACAATAAAAAGTTCAAAACCAGCCAGAATGTCTCATCTTTCAACAAGTCGCGTAAGGCGAAAATACAATATTTAGTCTTCACTCACAGAATGAAACTGAACGAAATGCAATTTTTCAGCAAGACCGTATACTCGTAGCATCGTAAGTCCACCGCTCGTGGCAAAGGCAGTGAAATGGACAAGAAGAGCGGGGTAGAAGTTGCGCTGAGAAGGATAGCACGCTTTTCTGTACCTCTCTTCGTTTTAACTTTCTGAGCGTGTTTTTAATCTAAACATATCATATCTATATATTTTTAGAATCAGGAACCGACAAGGAATAAGATGAAAGTGTTTTCAAATTGATTTCGAAAATTTAATTTTGATCATAATTTTTATATTTTTAATTTTCAGAGCTTGGTTTTAATCCAAATATAACATATTTATATGTTTTTGGAATCAGAAAATGATGAAGAATAAGATGAACGTAAATTTGGATCGTTTGATAAAAATTAATTTTTTTTTACAATTTTCAGATTTTTAATGACCAAAGTCATTAATTAATTTTTAAGTCACCAGGCTGAAATGCCATACCGAAGTCCGGCCTTTGTCGAAAATTGCTTGGCCAAAATTTCAATCAATTTGATTGAAAAATGAGGGTGTGACAGTGCCGCCTAAACTTTTACAAAAAGCCGGATATGACGTCATCAAAGGTATTTATCGAAAAAAAGAAAAAAAAAAGACCCGGGGATATAATTCTCAGAAATTCTCATGTAAAATTTCATAAAGATCGGTCCAGTAGTTTGGTCTGAATCGCTCTACACACACACACGCACAGACAGACAGACAGACAGACAGACAGACACACACACACACACACAC
>NC_090246.1:101512194-101577194 GCF_037325665.1 Littorina saxatilis | reverse complement strand
GAAGTGACAGACAGACAGACAGACAGACAGACAGACAGACAGACAGACACACACAAGCCGTATATAGATATAGATATATACACACACGCACGCACGCACGCACGCACGCACGCACACACACGCACGCACGTACGCACGTACGCACGCACGCATGTATTTTGTTGTGTCTGTTATTGTCGTTAATTTGTGTACACATGCAAGTGTATCAAAAACAGAAAGGTTTAATCGGACAAAGCGGTTTTTTAAACCCTATTTGGTTCACAGCGTTTAAAAATGTAAAACACAATTTAAACAAACATTCGTCCATTTCAACAGAGTTCTATCATCTCCTCAGGCTGCTCTAAAAGTTTCCCACATCCCAACAGGGACGATCATCCAACACGCACAACCACAGTTACTACCCCTTCCTGATGCCTTTCCATTGCCAAAAAGGTCGCCCATACGCAGTTTGTCTGGACTCGGACGAAAACTGCTGGAAAGCCAGGGACTCAAAAGACGGTCCGGCAGGAGGGAGAGGTCTGTTTGTGGGACACTTCTGCACCATCTGCCCCACGACAGGTCTGATCAGCAGTTAAACTTCTCCACTCAGCGGAGTGTGAATAAGATGGCCTTTTGTCTCCCGTATTGACCCACAGGGATCACTGCCGTCGCGTATAGTGTACTCAGACAGCAGTCTCCGTATGAATTATGTGTCTGCTGCCGCGTGTGTGCTGACGCTCGAGGAGACGGCACCATAGCGATGTATGGATGGTTATTGTTTGCATTAGCTGTCGCAAACTACGGCCGTGCGAGCTTTGGCTTGCGACAGCTGGCTTTAGAAGAAGAGGATAAAATGAAGCCGGCTGGACAGTGATTGGACGGGTTGTGTTTTTCACTTCGCGAAACAATTGTCTGTGGCAGCTGTTGCTCCTGTTTAAATCACGGAGACATTCTCGGTGCACCGGCATCCAAGGGCTCAATAGCAACTGAAAACTCTTTGGATACGTATGAGAACACATACCGGTAGAGGTGCGCACGTACTATATAGTAAGGAGGGGGTGGTATTGACCAAAAGCAGGCTAGCGTTTAGTCAAAAACTGGGAACGAAAAAACAGTAATGTTACAACCGCAATAGTTCGAAGTCACGACCTCCTCGTCAGTTTGTCCAATTAGATGCAATTAGATGCCTGAAAGATCCAACTGACAGGTGCAGTTTTTACGCACAAAACAGCGCGGGGGCGGGGGTGGGGGGGAGGAGGGGGATCTTTTATCTGTTGGGTTTCCTTCGGCCTTGAAGATTCGTCAATTTTCGGAAATTCTTGGCGACTTAAAACTCCTTCGCGGCAATTTTGTTTTTTGCACGACAAAATCGGCGTAAGGTTACACTAATATCACACGTAAAGTTACACTAATATCACACGTAAGGTTACACTAATATCACACGTAAGGTTACACTAATATCACACGTAAGGTTACACTAATATCACACGTAAGGTTACACTAATATCACACGTAAGGTTACACTAATATCACACGTAAGGTTACACTAATATCACACGTAAGGTTACACTAATATCACACGTAAGGTTACACTAATATCACACGTAAGGTTACACTAATATCACACGTAAGGTTACACTAATATCACACGAATAAGACGAACAAGGCAGTACAAGTAGAGCCCAAGAGGTTTCTTTTCCTTTACAAGGGACACATTATTAAAGAAAACAAAAACAAGAACAAAATCCACATCGATTTTAGAACTTCAAACAGTTTATGTCTGCCCATTTTAGAACCTCTCAACTACTTACTTCCCAAAATTGTTCAACTCACCTTTTACAATGACGACGGAACGGGCATGTTGTGAACGAGACGCAACTTTTATTTCTCCCGCGTGTCCCTCGTTAGACGCTGGGTCGCTCTCACAGGAGTGGGTTTCGCCAAATCCTTGCAGAGTTGGGGCAGATGCTCGGGGCTTGAAGCCAACTAGGAGAGAAAAACTAATTAGTGCGGACCTGGGGAAACAGGGGTCTGATGGGAAGCAGACTGGTCACTAACTGACTGCTAACGATCGCCGCCTCACCTCGACCCTCTGTTGAGGTAATACTGTAATGGTTTCTCTCGCGCGGTTTGAGTTTCACTCGATGGTTTAATTGCGAAGGAGTGGAACTGTTCTGGGATTTCGTTCAGTGTTGATTAGGGGTTCAGATGAGCGGAAAATCCTCCAGCAATTAACCAAGCTTCCGACCATTATGCTGAATCGTTGACCGACAAATGTTGCTTCCCGTTGCCTAGCCGTTTGCGGAAAGAAACCAAAAACAACGAAAGCACACACTTACGCGCACGTAAGCACGCACGCACGCACGCACGCACGAAGGAGCGCACCGTACTCACCCACGCTCCCATGCAACCACGCACGCACGCACGCACACACTAACACCCCTCACACACACATACACACACACACACATATATATACACACATACCCACACACACACACACACAAGTATTATTTTGTGTGCATAAGGAACTGAGATCATGTATTTGATGCACTCAGTACGACGCATTTCTAAACATGACAGCATTTCGCAAGGCACAGAGTGCATTCAAGTCACAGAGATAAAAAAACAAGTCGCGTAAGACGAAAATACAATATTTAGTCAAGTAGCTGTCGAACTCACAGAATGAAACTGAACACAATGCCATTTTTCAGCAAGACCGTTGTCACGATCGGGTGCCAGAGACCAAGAAAGTGTCACTCAGTGGAGTGCCTGTTCTTGGTCGATTATGATAGAAAGCGCCTGTACGTGATATTGGGCTACAGCAGAGTTTGCTGACAGTGCTCAATGAACACGGAGGGTTTGCTGCGCACGAGTTTTACAGTGGAGGTTTCTGCTGTCATAGGGCTGACGGTTTTTCGCTGACAGCGCGCACGGGATTTTCAGGGATTGAGTTTCTCGTGTCTTTTTTCTGCTTGGGAGGCAGAATTGTGTATAGCTGGACTGGTTTTGTGACAAGGTCAGTCACGTGTTATTGGCTAGGTTGTCTGAGAGAGACACAGGGACGGCACACTTGACACCCAGCGGCAGAAGGGGAAGGATCTAATACACAGTTTCTAGAGTATGATGGTTTTTCACCGAATATTGTATTCGGCACTCTAGGGGAGCTTCCACCGGTTATTTTCTTCTCACTGCCACATATTTTGCTGAGGACAAGTCGTCAATATTCCTTCGTCGGCGATGGCTTTCGCATAAGGATTCGACAAGGGGTTCTGGAGGTTTTTGGTCACTGTTGACGAACAGAGGCTGTTCCAGGGAGGAGGCGGACTTTGCTTCCATTGAGAGTACAATCATAGGCTTTTGAGGTAATAAATCATTATTTAACGCTGTTGATGAGTCTGTGTTGTGGAATGAAATACTCTCTGTTGTTCTTTCCAGGTTAGCGCATAATTTACTCTCTGTGACGCTAAAATACTAATCTGTATATGGTTTTTGCAGATAGGGAGAGAAGGACGGAAAATGACTGTTTTGTTGTTGTAAAAAGTCCGTTTTGTGCAGGCCCACGTGCTCGATGAGATATTTAAAGATGACATGTTTAAAGGTGGTGGGTGAGGGGTAGCTGACATGTTTAGTGCACCGATGCTTTCTGTTTGCAGCCTTCGTTTCGTTTCGTTTCGTTTCGTTACGTTCCTGTAACATCTGCACGGCTGACTTTGGCGGGACCTGTTGAAGCTACGCTAACCAGGAGACCGGCTAACCAGCGGACCGGCTAACCAGCGGACCGGCTAACCAGCGGACCGGCTAACCAGCGAACCGGCTAACCAGCGAACCGACTAACCAGCATACCGGCTAAGCAGCAGCAGCAGAGATAAAGCTAAGTGCACCATGTCGTACGCACCCCGTTGACCACCGTTGTCTTTTCGTATCTGTGATTTCATTGGAGTAGTGACAACGTGGGGTGTGTGACCCCTGCATGAACTAGAGCTTTTTGAACAGAACATTCTCATTTGACTGTATTTACACGGGATCAGCGTGTTACTATAATTTTCTATATACTACTGGCATTTTGTCAGTGACCACGGGTTTTTACGTGTTGAGAACGTAAAAGGAACATATTTTGAGTGAAGGCTCGAGGGAGGTGGCGAGTTTATACATAAACAGGCGTCTGAAACTTATACTTTTGTTGACTCTATTTAATTGTATGACTGCGAGAGTGGATCGTGGTGTGGTTAGTTAATTAGTAGTAATTAACCGGTTCATAATCACCTTAAGTGATATATTGAAACGTGACACATGGGGGCCAAGCCGGGATTTACTCAGTTAATTTCCAACTGATAAAGACCCACCAATTAAGGATAACTAAGAGCAGATAATCTCGTCAGTGCTCGACTTATTTTCTGCTTGGTGCTACCCTTTTTTGTATAGTTTTGATCATATACCACACCTTAAGCGATTCACATCTTGCAGGAAATGTAAATTGTAATTTGTGAGCTATTGTATGCGCTAACTGTGATTACCTCCCTTTCCTTTGTTTGTGAATCTTTGTTGTTGTACGTTCAGAGTTTTCCGTTGCAGAGAGCTGAGCGGGGTTAGCGGATTTGTTATTCGTTTTACTCAGTTTTCTCTACATTGTTGTTTCGCATTCTGTAACAGGTTACATTTCTACCGTCTTGTTTTACTTGGATTTTTCTCCATATTTTGACTTTGTTGGAATTTTGGGGGGGAAGGGTCCGAGGACTTCTGTCCTAACCACGGCTGTGGGAGACACTCTGTTTCACCGCAAAAAGCAGCCATAAAGTAGGCTACGCGATTTGTTCTACACCGTTTGGATTTTTCTTCTGCATTTTCTGGTTGCTGGATTTTTGTATCCATCGCTTTCATCACCGCGTGTTCTAGCTATAGCTGCGTTAGACTTACTTTGGTAATAAAGCTTTGCTAAAACTAACCATGGCTACAGGGGGATCTCCTACGAAGAGATTAACTTTTGAGACTCCTGGTAGCGAGGAACAGACAGAGCGAGACGCACGCGTTAGAGCGCGTAGTTTGCTTAAGCGCAAGGAGTTAGAACGTAAGGAAGACATAGAGCGACAGACGAGAAAAGAAGAGCTTGACAGACAAGAACGACAGGCCGAACGTGAGAGACAGGAACGACAAGACGAACGTGACAGACAAGAACGGAAAGAGAAAGATGAACGAGACAGACAAGAAAAGAAAGAGAAAGACGAACGTGACCGACAGGATAAGAAAGACGAGCTTGAGAGACAGGAACGACAGTCCGAACGTGACAGACAAGAAAGGGAACGACAGGCCGAACGACAGGCCGAACTTGACAGACAGGAAAAGAAAGACGAACGTGACAGACTAGACCGGAAGGAACAGGCGGATCGCGATCACCAGCTAGAGCTAGCTAGGCTACAGGCCGAGAAGGGTACGCTTACTCAGGCTAGCGCGCCGACGTTTGTTGCCGACCGTACGAGACTGCCGACGTTCGACGATGACAAGGACGAGCTCGACGACTTTTTACGCCGGTTTGAGCGCATTGCATCTGACCAGAAGTGGGAAGAGGCCACGTGGGCTAGCCGCCTTAGCACCTGCTTAAAAGGACGCGCATTGCAGCTCTACAACGCTTTGGATGACGACGAGGCGAGAGACTATCAGGCACTAAAGAAGGCGTTACTCCAGCGCTTCAACCTGACTGCGGAAGCCTACAGACGACGTCTGCGTAACAGCAAGAGACTGAGCGGCGAGCTGAGCCATCAGTTTGTGGCACGCCTTAATCTCTACCTGCGGCGCTGGGTGGAGATGGCCGAAAAGGACTGGACCGTCAACGACCTTGCCGACCTCATAGTCATGGAACAACTGATGTCCAGCCTGCGACCTGAGGTGGTGACCTTCGTGCAGGAGCACCAGCCAAAGACTACTCAGGAGGCAGCCGACTGGATCAGAGTACACGAGGACGCCCAAGCGATCTCCGGCAAATCTTCAGGCTCACGGCCGGGAAAATCGGGAAATTCGGGTTCTTCAGGACCCAAGGACGGGAAGGACGATCAGGGACACAAAGGATCAAGTTCCAGAACTGACATCCAGTGTTATTACTGCAACAAGCGGGGCCACGTGAAGAAGGACTGCCACAGAAGACAGGCTGACCAGAAGGGCGTACACTTTGTTGGCAGTGAGGAGTTAAGGGACGTCACGAGCTCATGCACAATTCCACAACTCTGCGTTCCGTGCTCCAGGAAACATTTCCAGCCCCACTGCAACGTCTACGTTAACGGAGTGAAGGGCGAAGGTCTGCGGGACACAGGGGCAGACATGATAGTGGTTCGGGCGAGTCTAGTTCCAGCTATGGCCTACACAGGAGACAGCATCAGGGTGAGAATGGCCGAGGCATCTCACGCTTACGACTTGAACACGGCAGTGATCAAGGTCGTAACACCGTTGTTCACGGGGACCATTGTGGCCGTCGTCATGGACGATCCTCCATGCGACCTGCTCATTGGAAACCGGGTTCAGTTTGTGGACGGCGTCACCAGGGAGGTTCCCGTTTATCGGTCTCCCGACGTCATTTCAGTGCTCACGCGGGCACAGGCGGAGCGAGAGGACAAACCTCTCAAACCCCTACCTGCTGCACGAGCTGCCCTGGGGAACGTGACCCCCGCGCTTCTCGCGAAGGCTCAGGCATCTGATCCGACATTAGCGACTCCTCGGGAGCACGCGAAGTCGGGGAAGGTGAAGCTGAGCGGGAAGCATGGGAGGTCAAAGTTCCTCAGGGACAAGAAGTTGCTCTACCGTGAGTTCAGCAACCAAGAAGGTACATTCAAACAGGTTGTCGTGCCTCGCGAGTTTCGCGAGGGTGTCATGGCAACGGCACACGACTCGATTCTGGGAGGTCATCTTGGTACCAAGAAGACCACGGATCGTGTCTGGCGCCACTTTTACTGGCCAGGCATCTGCACGGATGTCCGACGTTTCTGTGCGTCCTGCGATAAGTGCCAGAAGGTGGTTGCCAAAGGAAGGGTGAGGAAGGTCCCCTTAGAGAAGATGCCGCTCATCGACGAACCCTTTCGTCGGGTGGCAGTGGACATCATCGGGCCCATCTTGCCTGCGTCTGAGGACGGAAACAGATACATTTTGACCATGGTGGACTACGCTACTCGATACCCAGAGGCGATCCCTCTGAAATCGATTGAAGCCACGCGAGTAGCTGAGGCTCTGGTTACTATGTGGTCCCGGCTGGGAATTCCATCAGAGGTACTCACCGACAGAGGCACGCAGTTCACGGGAGGAGTGATGGCGGAGGCAGCACGACTGCTATCACTGGAGCAGCACTTCACCACTCCTTACCATGCTCAGTGCAACGGACTGGTGGAAAGGTTCAATGGCACCTTGAAGACCATGCTGAGGAAACTAGCTCAGGAGAAACCACGCACGTGGGACAGGTACATCCCAGCATTGCTTTTTGCATACCGCGAGGTTCCTCAGGAGAGCTTGGGCTTTTCCCCATTTGAGTTGTTGTACGGCAGACAGGTACGCGGTCCCATGGCTATCCTGCGTCAGGCTTGGACGGACGAAGAAGCTGACGAGGAGGTGCAGACGACAGCGACCTACATTGTAGAACTCAGGAACAGGATTGAAGAGACCTGCAAACTGGCTCAAGAGAACCTGGGAAGAGCAGCACAGCGTTACGCGCGAGGATTCGACCGCAAGGCACGGCCGCGCAGCTTCAAGATTGGAGAACGGGTGTTGCTACTTCTACCTGTCAAACACAACAAGCTACAACTGCAGTGGCAAGGACCTTTTGAGGTGACAGCGAGGGTGGGCCAGAACGACTACAGGATCGTCATGAACGGGAAAGCACGCCTGTACCACGCCAACCTGCTGCGCGCCTACATAGAGAGGACTGCCTACGGGGAAAAGGACAAAGTGACAGAAGCAGTTGCTGTCGTGATGGACGAGACAACGGAAGAACAGGGAGGAGGACGTGTACCAGTTTGTCCGTTGGAGGCTAGTGAGGATCACACGGACGTGCACATCTCACCTGATCTTGGGGACGACCAGCAGGCGGACCTGCAAGAGATCCTGAAGGATGCAGCACGGGTCCTTACAGACATACCACTTCAGACGCATCTAGAGGAGTTTACCTTCGACTTGCTGGAGAAGCAGCCAGTGAGGACGAAGCAGTATCCCATGCCTCATGCCCAGAAGGAGGTGGTCAGGAAGGAAATCGCCGACATGACAAAGTTGGGCGTCATCGAGCCAGCGAACTCTCCCTACAGTTCTCCAATTGTGCTTGTGAAGAAGAAGGATGGACGCGTCAGGTTCTGTGTCGACTACCGGAAGCTGAACAAGATTACGGCGTTTGACGCGGAACCCATGCCTGATGTGGACTACCTCTTCAGTCACTTGGCCAAGGCCAAGTATTTTTCAAAATTAGACCTCACCAAGGGATACTGGCAAATTCCAGTTGCCGAGGAAGATCGCCCAAAGACTGCATTTACCACTCCATTCGGCCAGTTCCAGTGGACAGTCATGCCTTTTGGTCTACAGAATGCAGGTGCCGTCTTCACTCGCATGATGAGGAAACTTTTGGAACCATTGAAGCGCGAGGACATCAGCAGTTTCATCGACGATGTGCTGATCGCGACAGAGACATGGACTGAACATCTCGACGCCCTGCGCGACGTGTTCGGAAGGTTGAAGGACGGAAATCTGGGAGCTAAACCGTCCAAGTGCTACTTGGGATTTCGGGAATTGTCTTTCCTGGGTCATGTTGTCGGCGAGGGATTGCTCGTTCCAGAGGACGACAAGATCCAGAAGATTCGGGAGGCGGAGCCACCGCGCACGAAGAAAGAAGTCAGGTCTTTCCTGGGCCTAGCCAGCTTCTACAGACGCTTCATCCCGCACTTTGCCGAAATCGCTCTACCACTGACCAACCTTACCAAGAAACTACAACCGACCGTTGTAGTGTGGACTGAGGAATGCAGCTCCGCATTCAACACCCTGAAGAGGCGACTCACCAGTCAGCCTATTCTCCGACTACCAGACCTGAACAAGGACTTCGTGCTGAGGACAGACGCTTCAGGGAAGGGACTTGGGGCAGTGTTGCTTCAGGAGACAGAGGGGTTTTTGCACCCTGTTTGCTTCGCCAGCCGTAAGCTGACCTCGGCCGAGGCAGCGTATGCAACGGTTGAACGCGAGTGTCTCGCCATTGTCTGGGGCATCCAGAAGTTCGAAGCGTACCTGTACGGACGACCTTTCTGTCTGGAGACGGACCATCAACCTCTGCAATATCTTCAGGTTGCAAGGTTGGCAAACGCCAGACTTATGCGCTGGGCGTTGATTCTCCAACCGTACCAATTCACGGTACGCGTTATTCCGGGCGCCAACAATGTTGGAGCTGACTTTCTCTCTCGGGCTGTAGAGGAGAACATGACTGTGAGCGAAACCGAGGTTTCGTCTTGAAGAGGGGAGGTGTGTCACGATCGGGTGACAGAGACCAAGAAAGTGTCACTCAGTGGAGTGCCTGTTCTTGGTCGATTATGATAGAAAGCGCCTGTACGTGATATTGGGCTACAGCAGAGTTTGCTGACAGTGCTCAATGAACACGGAGGGTTTGCTGCGCACGAGTTTTACAGTGGAGGTTTCTGCTGTCATAGGGCTGACGGTTTTTCGCTGACAGCGCGCACGGGATTTTCAGGGATTGAGTTTCTCGTGTCTTTTTTCTGCTTGGGAGGCAGAATTGTGTATAGCTGGACTGGTTTTGTGACAAGGTCAGTCACGTGTTATTGGCTAGGTTGTCTGAGAGAGACACAGGGACGGCACACTTGACACCCAGCGGCAGAAGGGGAAGGATCTAATACACAGTTTCTAGAGTATGATGGTTTTTCACCGAATATTGTATTCGGCACTCTAGGGGAGCTTCCACCGGTTATTTTCTTCTCACTGCCACATATTTTGCTGAGGACAAGTCGTCAATATTCCTTCGTCGGCGATGGCTTTCGCATAAGGATTCGACAAGGGGTTCTGGAGGTTTTTGGTCACTGTTGACGAACAGAGGCTGTTCCAGGGAGGAGGCGGACTTTGCTTCCATTGAGAGTACAATCATAGGCTTTTGAGGTAATAAATCATTATTTAACGCTGTTGATGAGTCTGTGTTGTGGAATGAAATACTCTCTGTTGTTCTTTCCAGGTTAGCGCATAATTTACTCTCTGTGACGCTAAAA
This sequence comes from Littorina saxatilis, assembly GCF_037325665.1. Classification (NCBI taxonomy): domain Eukaryota; kingdom Metazoa; phylum Mollusca; class Gastropoda; order Littorinimorpha; family Littorinidae; genus Littorina; species Littorina saxatilis. The sequence continues at coordinate 101,566,992 of NC_090246.1, read as the reverse complement.
TACTAATCTGTATATGGTTTTTGCAGATAGGGAGAGAAGGACGGAAAATGACTGTTTTGTTGTTGTAAAAAGTCCGTTTTGTGCAGGCCCACGTGCTCGATGAGATATTTAAAGATGACATGTTTAAAGGTGGTGGGTGAGGGGTAGCTGACATGTTTAGTGCACCGATGCTTTCTGTTTGCAGCCTTCGTTTCGTTTCGTTTCGTTTCGTTACGTTCCTGTAACATCTGCACGGCTGACTTTGGCGGGACCTGTTGAAGCTACGCTAACCAGGAGACCGGCTAACCAGCGGACCGGCTAACCAGCGGACCGGCTAACCAGCGGACCGGCTAACCAGCGAACCGGCTAACCAGCGAACCGACTAACCAGCATACCGGCTAAGCAGCAGCAGCAGAGATAAAGCTAAGTGCACCATGTCGTACGCACCCCGTTGACCACCGTTGTCTTTTCGTATCTGTGATTTCATTGGAGTAGTGACAACGTGGGGTGTGTGACCCCTGCATGAACTAGAGCTTTTTGAACAGAACATTCTCATTTGACTGTATTTACACGGGATCAGCGTGTTACTATAATTTTCTATATACTACTGGCATTTTGTCAGTGATCACGGGGTTTTTTACGTGTTGAGAACGTAAAAGGAACATATTTTGAGTGAAGGCTCGAGGGAGGTGGCGAGTTTATACATAAACAGGCGTCTGAAACTTATACTTTTGTTGACTCTATTTAATTGTATGACTGCGAGAGTGGATCGTGGTGTGGTTAGTTAATTAGTAGTAATTAACCGGTTCATAATCACCTTAAGTGATATATTGAAACGTGACAACCGTACACTCGTAGCATTGTCTGTCCACCGCTCGTGGCAAAGGCAGTGAAATTAACAATCCAGAAAAGCGCGGTAGCGGTTGCGCTGAGAGGATAGCCTAGCACGCTTTTCTATATCTCTATTATTTTTAACTCTGAACGTGTTTTTAATCCAAACATATCATATCTATATGTTTTTGGAATCAGGAACGGACAAGGAATAAGATGAAATTGCTTTTAAATTGATTTCGGAAATTTAATTTTAATCTTAATTTGTATATTTTTAATTGTCAGAGCTTGTTTTTAATCCGAATATAACATATTTATATGTTTTTGAAATCAGAAAATGATGAAGAATACGATAAACGTAATTTTGGATCGTTTTATAAAAATATTATTTTAATTACAATTTTCAGATTTTTAATGACCAAAGTCATTAATCAATTTTTAAGCCTCCAAGCTGAAATGCAATACCAAAGTCTGGCCTTCGTCGAAGATTGCTTGGCCAAAATTTCAATCAATTTGATTGAAAAATGAGGGTGTGACAGTGCCGCCTCAACTTTTACAAAATGCCGGATATGACGTCATCAAAGACATTTATAAAAAAAATGAAGAAAACGTCTGGGGATATCTTCTTCTTCTGCGTTGTGTCTAGGGTCGTAGTTCCGCTGCTGTCGTGAACTGGAACGTCGCTTTCAGGTCTTCTGACGTTCCCCAGAGCTTGGTCTCCAGTGTAGCTCCTTCTGGCCAGATCTGGTTCCGCAGCAGGGTGAAGTTTGTGCATGTATTCAATACATGTTCTCTTGTCTGGTCGGCCGCCCCACAATCGCACAATGCCGACTCTGCTACGCCGATCCTTTTCAGGTGCGCTTTAAAGCCGCAGTGCCCTGTACGCAGCCGGAAGATGGCAGTCTGCTCTGCACGGCTGAGGCGGTGGATGGGGTCTTGGTCTGGCTTGTAGCCTCCGTTTCTTTCTTTGAATGCTGTCTTCCAGCGATGCTTGATGAGGGTTTTGGTCTCTCGGAAGGACAGGCTGGTTTCTGGTTGTTCCTGTCTTCCTGCATCTTTGGCCAGACCTCCGCATTCTCATTTCCAGCGATGCCGCAGTGCGCTGGAATCCACTGCAGAACTACGGAGGCTTTCTGGGACAAGTCGTTCAGGGACTTCTTCGGCTCTTCCACGAGGTGTTCTGCAGGGGCTGTGAGGACTTGTAGTGCGGACAGGCAGTCAGAGAGGAAGACAACCTTGGGTGGGGTTTCCTCAAGAGAGGTGAGGAAGTCTGGGGATATCATACCCAGGAACTCTCATGAAAAATTTCATAAAGATCGGTCCAGTAGTTTACTCTGAATCGCTCTACACACACACACACACACACACACACACACACACACACACACAGACAGACACACACACATACACCACGACCCTCGTCTCGATACTCCCCCTCTATGTTAAAACATTTAGTCAAAACTTGACTAAACGTAAAAAGAGGTCAAAACTGCAATAAAAAATGTATTGCGTTAGAATAATGCGATGAAGACTTTCTCGTGTTCTCTGCTGCCACAGAACTCCTGTCTCAGCTTCCAACGTTTTACAGAACTGACTCACCACATACAGTTCGGGATTTTCTGCCCTCTGCAAGAAAATCGAAAGAACGGGGCGTTCGCCTGCCTGCCGGACATGTCAATTTCAGACAGGTCGCAAAACAGAAATTGTCCCAGCAATCTGACACCGGAAGGTTGAAACTACCCTTGCTTCCGGTTACCAGGGAGCAATCTAAAGTTGACTTGGACATTTGTTTTGGAAGGTCTGAAGAAAGAAAGTGCATGTCACAGGCACTTGATCGTAACTTACAGTTGTCTCTGGATTACAAGGCTTTCTCTAAGGTTTGGGATAGGGTGTCTGTCCACGTAGATGTAACCGCACGTGCCTGTGTGTGTGTGTGTGTGTGTGTGTGTGTGTGTGTGTGTGTGTGTGTGTGTGTGTGTGTGTGTGTGTGTGTGTGTCATCAAACGGTTGACTAATTGATTATTTTTGAGAGAGAGAGGTAGAGAGCGAATAATAATGATAATAATAAGGTTATTTATATGGCGCAAATCCTAAACTAATTATAAGCGCCTTACAATCAATCTTCAATATAATAATCTTCATTACAGCAACAATACACATTTTTAAAAACCTTCAAATAAATAGAAACACAATCACGTACACAATGCACAACTCAATGCATAAATCGATCGTTATCAACTACAATCACAAATCATCGCTACACATGATGATGGGACACCATCGCGCACACACACACACACACACAAACACACGCACGCACGCACGTACGCACGCACGCACGCACGCAAACAAACACACACACACACACACGCAAACACGCACGCACGCAAATAAAACACACACACACACACACACACACATAGGCACGTGCGGGAACATGCACATGCTCACAAGAGCAAAATACCAAAATGAAACCTATTAAAGTATGTCAGGCTATTTACAATATTACACAATGTAAGGGGGAAGAATTGTTTTCTTAGTTGCAGTGAAGACTGAAGACTGAAGACGAGTTTTTTTACTGTTTTTTGAAAGAAGTGAATGAGCGGGCGTGTCGAATCTGAGTGGGCAGGGAATTCCAGTTGACAGCAGCAAAGAACGAAAAAGAGCGACAGCCTTTGGTTTTTCATTTATAAGCGGGAATGGTGAGAGTAAGGTGATCATTGGAGGAACGTAGGGTCTGTACAGTTGAAGAAGGTCTGAAAGATAGGATTGAGAGAGAGAGAGAGAGAGAGAGAGAGAGAGAGAGACGGGGAGAGAGAGAGAGAGAGAGGGCGAGGTGGGGGTGGGTGGGGGGAGCAGACACACAGACATACAGTCAGAGAGAGGAAGGCAGACAAACAGAATGACTGTATCAAGAACATGTATATATATATAGGGTGTTTCAAAAAAAGTACCCCAAAAGACATTGAAACATCAGTACCGAGAAATGGAAAAACTAAGAGAAGGGACAATGAAATCCGAATGACAACACAGTGGTTCCAACAGGATGGAGCCCCACCACATTCTCAGAGAAATCCAGAACATCCCACAGGAAACATTCCCCAATGTAATGAACAATATGGCAATGAGGATGCAGTCTGTCATTGGATAACGGGGTGGCTACATTGATCACGTGGTGTGAAAAAAAGACGATCTCAACTGAAAGCTGGGGACAAAACTTCTATGACTACAATATCACGCACACATGATTTCAATAAAGTTACTGACTTGTCTGTAGTATTGAAAGAAAATCGGGTACTTTTTTTTGAAACACTCTGTATATATTACACTAGATGATTACCCGTTTCGCCGGGTACCGGCTTCGCCGGGAAGAAGTAGAGCCAAATAGCCGGCTGCGCCGGGGACCCTGCTTTGTCGGGTGTACGCCGGCTTCGCCGGCCCTCGAAGGAAGAGAGATAAACGCGCAAAACACTGGAGAAGATAAGGAAGAGTAATACCCGGCTTCGCCGGGACAGTGACCTTCTAAAAATAGTAACGGGAATATGGAGTGAGCGTTGTGGACAGTGACCTTCTAAAAATAGTAACGGGAATATGGATTGACGCCACACAAAGGAAGGGAGATAAACGCAAAACACTGGAGAAGATAAGGAAGAGTTACTGGGAATGGATCTGGGAAGATGAACAGAAAAACCAAAATCGGTTGAAAATTCTCATTGACCAGGTTGTGTCCGGGGTCTACCTGAATATGCCCACCAAATTTGAAGCAGATCCATCGAGAACTTTGGCCGTGCATCGCGAACACACACACACACACACACACACACACACACACACACACACACACACACACACAAGTCGTATATATATATAGATGTGTGTCAGGAAACGCTACCGTTGCTGAGCTTTGGTTCAGTTTTGTGTGTTGCATGTAGTTGACTTATTTGTACTTTGTGGGAAAGTACCGATATTATATTGTCACAAGTCAGTTTTCGTCAGCCTGTTTCTTTCTGCGTGTGCCTTCCAAAGGAAGTTTATGGAAGGAAAACACGCCGCCTTTTCGTATTAGCTAAAGAAACAGGTACTGCCTTGACTTTACTTTCCTTCACTCTTTCCCATGCTCTCGAAGTAGCGGAGAAAGGTTAACATTGGTTTACATAATTTAATACATGGATAGTGTTAATACAATTCTTGCAATGCAGCACACATTAATCAGGTTAGTCTATCTTTTTGCTAAATATCAATATCGTACTAAATGTATCACACACTGTTCAAGCTAGTTCATGTTACTTGAATCACACTCTGATCAAATGTCTATTACTGCTGGATTTCAATTCTGTCATGGTAATCTAACGTGACTCCGCCGCTGCAAACGTTCTTCGGAATTTTCCCTTGGAGGACATCAAAACAAAAGGAATACACATAATGTTTATGAAGTTTTGACTTAGCTCGATGTCATTGAAAAGGTACTCGAGATGACGTGCAGCACTTGACTGGTCTTGAAGACCGCGCTCCTGGTTTAGGTCATCACTCTTCTTCTCAAGACACCATCATCAAGTTAATAGCAGTAGTAGTCTGGTTACATCTCTCTCCACAATTACGGCAACATGAGGAAGAGGAAGATGAATGAATCAATTGGACCGTGGGTTCCTGAAACAGATCAAAGAGCCATATGTGTTACCTACACAGCCTGTCTAAAAGACTTGGTTTGTTCATGTTTTATTATCGTTCTCATTCTATTACTGCGTTTCGAAAAATGGGGATTTGGCAACAGCGCACATTCAAACGTACACAACTTGACAACAACACAATGTACATGACTGACACGATACACTCATCTCCGCCCAGGTCCCGTGGAACGATTGTCGATGCAATAATCACAGTCACTTACCTTCAAAGACAGGGGAACGGCTTTTCCTCCAAGCGTTCTTCGCTCCATGGACTTGCGGAAAACGACCCTCTCGTGAAACGATTTTTGTTTACGTCAGTACACTTGGATACGTCACATGAATACGTCACTTGGATACGTCGTGTAATGCGCGAGTAGTCTCGGTTGCCTATTCTATTCTTGACAGGTTCGCGCTTCAGAATATCGATTCATGACATATATTTTGTAAACACAATATTTATGCTTGGACGAGAATGCAGGTGAACTTTCTAGTCCTGTCAAAACAAGTTGTTTACCATGCTGTTTTAGTCGTGAGTTCGTGGCGTTCGTTCGGATTAAGTGCGTCGGCGCTTTTTGATGTACGTCATAGAGAATGTCGCTAGTTTAGTCCATGCACGGCTCGTATAATGTAGTTGTATCGTGTTCGGTCTGGAATATTCTCGAGATTGAGTATTTACTATATATGCCAGCGCGATTTGAATGTTAAAAAAGCTTCTATTTGAGTTCTGCTACGTTGTGCAGTTGTATGTATTGAATGCTGAATAAATCCTCGAACTCAATTTGACGAGTTGTTTTCTGCTGCTGCGAAGACGGGCGACGTAGAATAAAAGAACACAACTATACGACGTTTGAGAACTTGTGGCAATCTCAAGTGTCGTGTAACAATGTGACGTAGAAAGCTTCTCAATTTGCTGTTCGGCTTTAGTACACGCTGTTTTCTTACTGTGAAATGCATGGTATGAACGATGGAGGCAGCCAGGCCATGCAACATTGACTCTATTCCATCAGCTCAGTGATCTCATCCTTGGACATAGTGTTAGAGATGTGCATACACTAGTCAGTTTACGACCGGATGCAAACTTACATTTAAATGTTGAATTCTGTAAGCAGGAGCCTGGCCATGCAACCTTTATCAAAGCCCATTCTATCAACTCAGTGGTTTGTTTTCTTGGACATAGTGTTCGAGATCTGCGAACCAGTCCGTTCCTGTAAAGGTCAACTTGGCATCTGGATGTTAAGTCAATGTTGTCTGATGTAGCATGGCTACAATGAAATAGTCCATGTTATCAGCTCCGTGGTTTGAGTTCTTGCAGATAGATTGTTTTAAGATTTGTAAAGTAGTATCGTTCTTCGAACTCATGTACACATTTATATTTGAAAGTTAAGTTGTATCTGATGCAGACAGGTTCCGCACTATTTAGCCAATGTTGTCATATTTGTCTTGAACGTGTCGAGTCAAACGAGTGAAAACTTGCACCTGAATGTTGATGCAGCCGGATTATGCAATATTTAGCCAATTGTATCAGCTCCGCGGTATTTTTTCGTCACGCTCATAAAAAATATATATAATTCAGTGTTAAGCATTTCTGCAGCGAGACCATAGGGGAAGCTACTGGAAGGGTAACTGTCATGTGTTTCAGGGTACAAACTCTCAGATCATCGGAAACCATTGCCACGGTTACGTAAGTAAAACTACCGTTCTCGTTTCTGAGTTTTTTCAGCAGAGGCCGCCGCTTTGATACAGGAAGACTTGTTTGAGGGAGGGATCGACGGTGAAGTGGAGGAAGGACGAGAGGGAGGGATCGAGGGTGAAGTGGAAGAAGGACGAGAGGGAGGGATCGAGGGTGAAGTGGAGGAAGGACGAGAGGGAGGGATCGAGGGTGAAGGGGTATGGAAGGACGAGAGGGAGGGATCGAGGGTGAAGTGGAGGAAGGACGAGAGGGAGGGATCGAGGGTGAAGTGGAGGAAGGACGAGAGGGAGGGATCGAGGGTGAAGTGGACGAAGGACGAGAGGGAGGGATCGAGGGTGAAGGGGTATGGAAGGACGAGAGGGAGGGATCGAGGGTGAAGTGGAGGAAGAAAGAGGGTAATATCTTCCTTCATTTTTTTCCGCGGAAGATGTAACAACTGGAAGCAGGCACTACACGGCGACTTCATTCAACCCCCCCAAACCAACCCCCTTTTCTCCCCGTACAAACCTCTACAAGCCAAAATAAATATTCCTCCCTGCATTCAGCACAAAAACAATCCATCGCAGATGTACGTGCGTGTCCATGCAACAGGCATTAACAGATCAACTTTAAGCAAGGTCACATGAACTGTTGCCAGGGTTTATACAAGGGGATACGGCGGGGGATGCGGGGTGCGGTATTTTTGACGGAACCTCACATACGCACTAGACTGATCTTGTTTGTGGCGTGTTACAGCAGGGGACGTCATTTAGTTTTGGACGGCGCGGGATGCAACAGCAAGATAAACGACTCCTGTCTCACATTTGACAGTCACTGTTCTGGCTGTACTTTGTCCCGTCATATATAATGACATGTGGCAGTTTAACCCAATAACAGGGTAACGAAAAACAAATACAACAAGCATTGACCTTAACAGGGTCAAGAAAGCTGTCCCGTGGCCGTGGTGACACGGGGGTGGGACATGGATACCGTCTCTGGGTCTGCACAAACAGTTGACCCGTGTCCTATAAGCCCCTTCATTACATAAAGGCGGCTTAAAAAAACACAAAGCAATGAATCATCTTCTGTTTTGTCCCATACTGACAGGGACGAGTACTCACAATGCACTTAAAAAGGGCTGGACGTTTAGAGCGCCAATAACAAGGTTACAACAACAAACAAATCATTCAAACCTTCTCCTGTCTTGTGCCTTACCCAGCATAATGAGTTGTCTCATCGTTCTGGCAAAAAAAGACTGGATATTTTGAGAGGTAAGGAGCGGGGCCGTAGCTCAGACGGTAGTGAATTGGCTTTGGAACCAGTTCGTTGGTACCTGCGTGGGTTTGAACTATGTTTTGGTGAGGGATTTCTTTCGCAGATTCAACTTTGTACAGACTCTCTTCGGTGCCCCAACACCCAGATTTGCACACTTGCGCACAATAAAAATCCAAAGCTTCGAAAACCCGAACGCAGGTATGCACGATCATGTCTCGGCATATCATGATCGCATCGTATCTCGATATTTTGACGAAACGAGGCAGGGACATGACGGCGAGGTGAAAAGACAGCCAACTCGCGATCGGGCTTGTGGAGGTCAAATATCAGACTTTAGCGGCCTCAGCGTATTATCGATACATGTCTTATCTCCAAATGAGCCAAAGGGTCCCTCAGAGGATCTAGGACGTTGCACTCGAATAGCACAGAGCACCAAAAACAGGGTTGCCAAAAAAACATTGATACGTTTTGCCTCTCTGTCTTACGCCAAACACGATGAGTTCTCCCGATGAGCTCGAGACAAGGCTCAGCATTAGTAGAGCGAACAGTGACATTCTGACAAAGTGGCCTTGGTCACTGACAAAGCATGGGCCTGTTGTTCTCTTCCCCACAAAGTGTGGCGTACTTTGTCTGAAGGGTTAGGTGCTTCCGTCAGAATACCTCTGCAAGGCTGTTGACCCCTGAATATGAGTGGGAAGAAGGAGTAGTCTCTTCACTTATTATTAACATATTGCTTATGGAAGGATGTTTTGTCATGCAAGAGAACTGGACAGTGCATAAAGCAATCTTAGCACACTTGACTTCTTTACCGTCCTAATCGTGCACCATCGACTGTTTGGGTTTTTTTCTTTCTTTTTTTCGTTTTTTTCTACAGCGGGAGCAGCTTGTTTCATTTCATACAAACTTAATACTGACAGAACAAACGGAAGCAATGTTCCCCACCCTGCCAAAGGATCCCAAGCGACTCATGGGAAAGCGCGTCTCATCTCCGGAGCCTGCAGGATCCTTTCCTTGTAACTGCCTGGCCGGGCAAATAGGACAAGCAGTCTCTGGGCTTTTTTTTTAATTTTAACTTTTTATTCAACTGCTTTTAGCGTAATAGACATACTGCGTCACAAGGGAATATGGTCGTTGGTTTTAAAATTTCATGAGCCTTGATTTGGCTTTTACATTTTCCTAATCACCACGCTGCTTTTAGTTCAATGCACGTGCTCTGCGTCAGTCAGCCTCTACAGTCGTTGATTTTAACATTTCATGTGCCTCGAGATATGTGACTGACAGTATAAACATTTATAACAGTGGTCTGGGTGGCCGAGTGGCCGAGTGGTAACGCACTTGCGCTCGGAAGCGAGAGGTTGCGTGTTCAGGCCTGGGTCAGGCCGCAATTTTCTCCCCCCTTTCCTAACCTAGGTGGTGGGTTCAAGTGCTAGTCTTTCGGATGAGACGAAAAACCGAGGTCCCTTCGTGTACACTACATTGGGGTGTGCACGTTAAAGATCCCACGATTGACAAAAGGGTCTTTCCTGGCAAAATTGTATAGGCATAGATAAAAATGTCCACCAAATACCCGTGTGACTTGAAATAAAGTGTAAACAAATTCCATCTCACACGGCATTAAGTCTCAGGGCTTGGAAACATGAATACACGCATGCAGGGGAAAAAAAAGGGGGTAGCGCCGTATACTGTATGGCAGCTCGCTTTCCCCAGGGAGAAAGCAGCCCGAATTTATGTGAGGTTACCCTCATGGACTATATAAAATCTTATCCTCTTATCCTTATCCTTATCCTTTCTCAACGAAAATTGGTTAGTTCCGTGTCTTGTCGGTAGGATCCAACGGTAGACCTTCACTTCTTTCAGGATTTGATGAACATAGACAAGTATGGTTTGATGTGTATTCTGAAAGGCTGGACACACAAGTGTTATAGGGATGCCTATCAGTAGCCATGGGTTCCGTTCACCAAGCAGGAATACTAAAAGTTGCCTCCGTAACCTTAACAATGGTCGTGATTTTTCTGGAACGAAACTCCGTGTCATCGTCGTTAAAGTTATCGTTTTTATGCAGTTCTTCTCTCTGATGAAAATGAATACCGCGCCACTCCCCGTATCATACGCGCACGGGTTAGATCAATCACTAATCGATACTTTCAAATACCCTTCACCTTACCGCGCCACTCCCCGTATCATACGTGCACGGGTTAGATCAATCACTAATCGATACTTTCAAATACCCTTCACCTTACCGCACACCGACCCTTCAACATCTTATTAGCTCTTGGGGAGAAAACCCCGCGCAAGATCACCGCCCATTGCTCCCTGGTGGAATTGGCAGATGCCTTTTTTTCGCCGTCTTCGCGCTAGTATGTCTCTAGCCTCGGGCCATCATCACCTTTTCCCATCAGAGTGTCATCAGAAGGTCCAGCACCTCTTGGTGCTCTGGCGGAAACCATCTTAATCGGTAGCTTTTGCTCCAAATAAGCTGTCACGTCCTCTCATTATCTTGTTTTTCTCATAAGATGGCAAAAGACTACACATGGTGAGGCGGCTTTGGTGTCGTAGCCTTTTTACCGTTGGTGGCTGTGTCGTTTTGTTAAGTGCTTACGACAAGTAATCTGAATATGGTTTCTGGAACAGACTAAAGAACAAAAGAATTCCCCCCGTGGGTTAGGGGGAAGAATTTACCCGATGCTCCCCAGCATGTCGTAAGAGGCGACTAACGGATTCTGTTTCTCCTTTTACCCTTGTTAAGTGTTTCTTGTATAGAATATAGTCAATGTTTGTAAAGATTTTAGTCAAGCAGTATGTAAGAAATGTTAAGTCCTTTGTACTGGAAACTTGTATTCTCCCAGTAAGGTAATATATTGTACTACGTTGCAAGCCCCTGGAGCAATTTTTTTATCAGTGCTTTTGTGAACAAGAAACAATTAACAAGTGGCTCTATCCCATCTCCCCCCCTTTCCCCGTCGCGATATAACCTTCGTGGTTGAAAACGACGTTAAACACCAAATAAAGAAAGAACAAAAAATTCAACCCCAAAACAGCAAGCCACTTTTGTCTTAAACAGCCAACCCTTTTGTCTAAAACCAGACAACCGTGTTTGTCTAAAAGCAGCAAACTATTTTAGTTAAAGGCAGTCTGAGAGTTTAAATTTGTTTCTGCAGCAAAATGCTTTTAGCACTGTCTGGCATGAAGGTGTACTAAATAGTTCTCGCCGTGCATTCAGAAGGGTCAAAGAGGTGGATGTTGTGTCTGGTGGATCTCCAACAAGTCAGGGACTACTAATGTACTAATTGTTTAGGCTAATTAGGTAGCGTACACTTAATTCTTGCCATCAGGTATGTTCCTTTAATGGCGGGTATAGATATGCGCGTATATTGTTTGGCTTACACTTAATCCTGGCTATCAGCTATGTTGCATTAATGGCGTGTATAAATATGTACGTACATTGTTTGGCTTACACTTAATTCGTGCTATCAGCTATACTGCATTGATGGCTTCGGACTCTGCGTCGACAAACATTTACACGTCTCCATACATTGCCCGCCCAGACAATGTAAACGCATCGAGACCTTTTAGAGTCAATCTGGTACTTAGTACAAAACAAGCTGCTGGCGCTGTTGACAGTGGAGCTAGAGGCGAACTCAGGAGGTAGGATAGGTCTTCTACTGATGGACAATGGACGAGGTCTACTCTGGTGTCTGAGTGGCCATTTGTCCCTGCGAGTGTGTGCACTAGTTGGCCATTATCGTGATCGGTAGGCTTCAAGACTGGTTGATGCGTTAATTAAGACAAGTAGACTTGAACTCCAGACTTACAGAAAACAAAACTTTCAAGGCCCGTAAAGTTGTGTCTGTTCAGTTCTTAGAGATTTTAGAAACGCTGCAATGATAAAGCGTCCTTTTTACATTTAGTCAAGTTGGTCGGATAATCTTACGCAGATGTTAGATGCAGTTTTACTCGAATCAAAGGAAATAATTTTATTGGGAGACTTTAATATTGATTTGCTTAAGCAGAACAAGCTATGGCTAGATATGCTTAACCTCTATAATCTCAAACAGATAGTAGACACCCCTACAAGAGTCACAGCATCTACAAGTACTTTGATAGATCATATTTGTCACTGAACAACGTAACATTGTTGAATGTTGTGTTCCCGCCAATGGTTGCAGCGATCATTTCCCTATCTGTCTGACGTGGTCGAGAAAGGGTGTAAAAATTCCAAAAGCCGGTCACAAGACAATAAAATACAGATCCTTTTCTAAATTCAACGAAGACACATTTCTTCACGACCTCTGTAACTCCTCCCTCTCTGATGTTTATAATTGTACGAATCCTGATGCTGCATTAACACACTGGCTCGATGCCTTCACTGACATATATGATAAACATGTTCCATGGAGAATTAAAAGAGTCAGACACATAGTGAAACCGAAATGGTTTGATGATGAATTACAAGATGCCATAGATAATCGCGACTTCTTAAAGTCAATCGGCAAGGAAGAGGATCTAGGAGTATAGAGAACAGAGAAATACAGTAAATTCAATAAAACGATTAAAAAGGAGAAAGTATTTTCAAGACCTTGCTTCTTCAAAACAAAATCCAAAGAACATTTGGAAAGCGATAAATGAACTCACAAATAAAACTTCTGCATCTAAATCAAGTTGCGTTAGAGACATAACACCTGATGATCTAAATACACATTTTTCCAAAATAGCTGAAAAAGTTATTTTAAAGGATACAACTAACCTCAATAATTTGGAAGTTTTAGAAGACTTCTGTAAGTCAAAAGAAATTTCATCTCAATTAAATATTCCTTCGCTTACAGTGCCTGAAGTCTTTCAAGCACTCACACATTTAAAGCAAACAGGTACCCGGGGGATAGACGGATTAGATGGAAGAATTCTTAAGTTATCAGCCCCGGTAATTTCCGAAACTCTCACTTACATTTATAATCTCTGTTTAGGCAAACAATATTTTCCAATAGCGCTCAAACAGGCAAAAATTATTCCTTTGTTTAAATCTGGTGAGAAGAAAGACCCCTCAAACTATAGACCGATTTCTATATTGTCTGTATTATCAAAGCCACTTGAAAAACATATAAACAAACACCTATTAGCGCACTTTGATCACAATCAATTATTTCACCCGAACCAGTCTGGCTTTAGGGCTAATCACTCGTGTCACACTGCCTTAATCTCTCTTGTTGATCATTGGTTGGACAAGATAAACGATAATGAATTTTGTGGTGCTGTTTTTGTAGACTTTGCTAAAGCTTTTGATGTAATTGATCACAAGTTGTTACTCAGAAAACTCAAATTATATGGCCTTGGGACTGACTCAGTTAACCTTATTTGTTCTTTTCTCAGCGACAGGCAACAAAGTGTGCATGGGAACGCCTCGGCATCAAGTATGCAGGCTGTACGGTATGGCGTACCACAATGGTCAGTTTTAGGCCCTCTACTTTTCTCCATATACATAAATGACCTGCCCCTTCATATTAATAACTTGTGTGAACTTTTTGCAGATGACACTACCATACACTCCAGTGACACCAATTTAAATCGTTTATCTGAATCACTGCAAGAAAGTTTAAACCAGCTGAGTGCATGGACTGAGCTAAATCATATGTCCCTGAACCCCCAAAAAACTAAATGCATGATAATAACAACTAGACAAAAACGACAGAACATAATCTCCACGTTTCCCGATTTAATTGTCAATGATGAAATTGTTTCAACAGTCAACCATCATAAAGTGTTGGGAGTGACCACCGATAACAACCTGTCATGGTCACACCACATCGAACAACTTTCTAAAGTCATGTCCAAGAAAGTATATCTCTTATCTAGAATCAAGCACTTCCTGAATTTGGAAGCCAGGAATTTATTCTTTAATGCCCATATTCAATCTGTTATTGATTACGCATCAACCTTATGGGATTCGGCAAGTGATAATTCACTAAAACCTATAATTAGATTACACAAACGAGCGTTGAAAGTAGTCTTATTAAAGAAAACAACCCTGAATGAATTAGACTACATAAACTTAGGCATTCTCCCTCTGAAGGAAAGACTTGGCTATAATAAATGTACCCTTATGAGCAAAAGTATCACTGGATGTGTACCTGAAACTTTACGTACAAAATTTACCATGAGGAATTCACGTCAATTTATGAGATTAAACACTCCTGTTCCTCGGATTGACCTGTTTAAGTCCAGTTTAGTGTATTCAGGTAGCAGTCTCTGGAACTCTCTTCCAACATTCCTGAGGCAAACTACCAGCACTGATAGTTTTAAGAGCAGATATTTGTCTTATGTAATGAAGTCAAAGTAAATTATATTTGTCTTAAATGGTATTCATTTTTTTGTATTAAACATGCCCCTCTCCTCTTTATTGGTATAATGTACACAAACCCTTTTCGGATGAAGGGACTTAAAAACCAACCACTATTTAGATGTGTGATGATCTTAGCAATGTCTTGCTTGTTTGATTGATTTTCTTTAAAATGTAATGTATGGATTAGAGCATGATGTTGAGAAAGTGCAAGCTGCACTATACCACTTAATTCACATCAATTAACTCGCAATTTACCTCAATGCAATGCATTTTGTGTACATATGTATAATGTGTTTTCACTTTAGTTATCTGTTAAAATGTAGAATTTTAGTTTTTCTATTTTCTATTTTTTATCTTGTATTTTTATTTCATTTTTGTAGTTAGTCCCTCTTTAGGGCGAGGGCTGGATGTAAAAAAGCAGACCACTGCTTAATCTACTACCCTCGTAAAATAAAGAATTGTCATTGTCATTGTCATTGTCATTGTATCTATCTCTCTCTCTCTCTCTCTCTCTCTCTCTCTCTCTCTCTCTCTCTCTCTCTCTCTCTCTCTCTCCATCATCATCATCTCGGCCCAGTCTATTTTTCTCCTCTTCTTCTTCCTCTTCTCTCGTTCTCCTATTCTTATCATATCCTGCTCACGAATTTCAAGGGCCGCTGCATCACTCAGTATCTATTAAACCATTCTGATTCTGATATCCCCAGGCGTTCTGTATAGAATGCCGTTCCTCAATCACCAAACATGTTTTGAGGAATACTCAAGACAAGGGGGTAAAGAGAGATACATCGCCAGTCGGGTAACATTACGAACGCTTCTAGCTCCTCTCCTGCTTGTGGCCAGTAATACATCGCCAGTCGGGTAACATTACGAACGCTTCTAGCTCCTCTCCTGCTTGTGGCCAGTAATACATCATCAGCGACGGTCTGAGATTAGCGTCAAATTATTATCGCGTCTTTCTGATAAATGCCCCTCCTTTCCAAAAACTGCGAGAGAGAACGAGAGGGGGGGGGGGGTATTCAAGCGGAAGCAAGAGCAGGACTGTTCTATCTGACTTTGCAAATGTCTGGATGTAGATGGTTTACACAGTGTAATGTATTGTTGTTTGTGTTTCTACAATTCTCTGGTTTAATTGTTGTTTCTTTGTTTTCTCTTTCTTTCCGTCCCTGTTTCTGTCAGTTCCTGTATGTTTCTGTCTTTGTTTCTGTCTCTGTTTCTGTCTCTGTTTCTCTGTATCTGTCTGTCTGTCTGTCTGTCTCTCTCTCTCTATCTCTCTCTCTCTCCCTCTCTCTCTCTCTCTTTCTCTCTCTCTCGCTCTCCCTCTCTCTCTCTCTCTCTCTCTCTCTCTCTCTCTCTCTCTCTCTCTCTCTCTCTCTCTCTCTCTCTCTCTTCTCTCTCTACAATAAGAGTCTCCTTTAACTTGAAGGGACTCTCTTCGTGAGAATCGTTTGCCTCACCACCTCAGATCTAATTCGGCTTTTACATGGGATACGAATACCCACCCCCACCCCCACCCCCCACCCACCCACTTAGACACATGTTAATATTCCACACCCTCAATGCATGCTGCGGTGAGTTGGGATTAATACATTTCTTCAAAATAAATGCGAAATAATTTCGTTTCAAAAATCCAGATTGTTCATTTTTGGTATGTGACCAAAATCCAGATTGTTCATTTTCGGTATGTGGCCAAGTGGAGAGATAGTCTAATCCCATTGGCCAAGTGGAGAGATAGTCTAATCCCATTGGCCAAGTGGAGAGATAGTCTAATCCCATTGGCCAAGTGGAGAGATAGTCTAATCCCATTGGCCAAGTGGAGAGATAGTCTAATCCCATTGGCCAAGTGGAGAGATAGTCTAATCCCATTGGCCAAGTGGAGAGATAGTCTAATCCCATTGGCCAAGTGGAGACATAGTCTAATCCCATGTTAAAAGCCTGGTCAGATCTGAGATGGTAAACCACACAGTTTTCACGTGGAGTGCGTGTGCCTTTGAACACATGCTAAAAATCAACAGCGAGCTTCCTGTGCAGATAACTATTATTTTTGTGTGTAAGCTAACTGACATCTGTCTCAATCTGTCAATTCAATTCAGCAAATCATTCCCTCTCTATATCTATAAAAAATAAAAAATAAAATAAATAAAAATTAAAATTAAAAAACGGCTTCCACAATATTAATGTGTGGTATGTGTCCAAGTGAATGCATGCTCCTGTTCTGTGTGAAACCTTGGCCAGATCTGTCACTGTAAACATGTCATGTATGCGGACCGGACGATACCTTTTAGGCCTCATCCCCCATCCACCAAAATGTTTGTGACCATGCCAGAAACATTATGGTAGGTAGGTTGGCATTTTGTGTACGAAGTTAAGGGTTTCTTTTGTTGCTGCAAACGTTTTTCATTGGCCACAACTCGTGTCATTAGATGTCGAAAAGGGCTACTATCCCTCCTGAATAATGTAATTCGAGGTATTTTCTTTTTATTATTTTTATTTTTATTTTGAAAGGTCAAAAATGAGTCGGGAGGAACCCTTTGGGTCGAACGCGGAACCGGAAACTCTTTTTTTTCCCCGCCTAATTGTGAACGTAAACCGCAACAGAACTTTATTTATGTCGTCCGAGAAGCTGGGAAACGTAGGGCTATTGATAAGGTAAAAACGAGGCAAGTGGGGCTAGGTAAAAATGCGGGAAGCCGGAAGACTGGGGTCATCAGAGAAAACAGGTGAGCAGCAGGAGTCGCACCTTGTGGCTCCGCAAGGGGGGTGTTATTTAGATCCTTGATTGCTTCACTGCTAATTTGGCTTGGGTTACGCTGCGAAATAAAACGAAACGGTCTTGATTGGCCTGGTATTCTAAATGAGAGAAAAAAAGAGAAGACACACACACACACACACGCGCGCGCCAAGGGAAGAAGAAGAACATGTAAAGAATGGACATTTTAACAATTAGGAGTGAAAAATCTTTCTCTTCTTCTTCTGCGTTCGTGGGCTGAAACTCCCTCGTACACTCCTGTTTTTGCACGAGTGGAATTTTACGTGTATGACCGTTTTTACCCCGCCATTTAGGCAGCCATACGCCGCTTTCGGAGGAAGCATGCTGGGTATTTTCGTGTTTCTATAACCCACCGAACTCTGACATGGATTACAGGATCTTTTCCGTGCGCACTGTCTTGGTCTTGTGCTTGCGTGTACACACGAAGGGGGTTAAGTCACTAGCAGGTCTGCACATAAGTTGACCTGGGAGATCGGAAAAATCTCCACTCTTAACCCACCAGGCGGCAGCGACCGGGATTCGAACTCACGACCTCCCGATTAGAAGGCCGACGTCTTACCACCGCGCCACCGCGCCGGCCCGGAGTGAAAAATCGAACTAAGCAGATCAGACCACAACAGCCGTTTTCTCAACGTCAAAGCCAATAATTGTATGCACTGGCTCTAATATGAGATCGAGTGCTAAAGTAAAAACTCACAAAAACATTGCACTTCATGTCATTTCTTTCAATCCATTCGGACAAACAACGAGAACTACATTTTTAAAACAACAAATACAAACAATTTTAATCCTCCATTAAACTTTTGTTTTTGTTTTTGATTGGCTGATCAGAGTTGTTTAGCGTCAACTTTACAAACAGTAGATTTACTGTTAAATTATTGTTGGTAAAGTTG
The DNA here is from genome assembly GCF_037325665.1 of Littorina saxatilis. Lineage (NCBI taxonomy): Eukaryota > Metazoa > Mollusca > Gastropoda > Littorinimorpha > Littorinidae > Littorina > Littorina saxatilis. The sequence goes on along the minus strand of NC_090246.1, from coordinate 101,548,577 downwards.
GGCCATTTTTGTAGAAAGTCCTTCAGCCAGACAAACAAGAAGACCTTTTACATTTCCGCAAACACAAACAACTTTAATCCTCCTTTTTTTCTTGGGGGGGGGGAGAAGGGGGGAGGGGGGAGGGGAGGGGAGGGAGTCAAATTTGTTTCAAAGTGTCCACGCAACTTTCAGACTAGCAGATTTACTGTCAAATCATTTTTGTTCAAGTTGAGCCGTTCTCGTGGAAAGTCCTTCCCCGTCTCTTCAAGTACCTAATGGCATTGATGCTCTGAACTTTGAAAACAAGGCTCCTAGCGCCCTCCACGCAAGCCTGTTGGTATTTGCAAAGCCCCCCGTATTTTGTATTCCCCAGCGTGTGGATTAGTGACGCCTTGGAGGCAGCTGGGATAAGATGACTGTGTTTTGGCTCTCGTTGGTCTCAGTCTGAGAGCTTTTTTTTCGAGATCTGGGGGGGGGGGGGGGAGGGGCGGTGGGTGAACTTGAGAGTTTCTTGATTGCTGAAGTTCGAAGAGGAAATCCAGGGGTGATGGTGGCGGCGTATTTGTCCTTTCTGTGTATAGATGAAATTCGTAAAAGAAAATGTCTTCCTATCTTGTTTGACGGATAAACGAATGCGACATTTCGGCATTGTCAGGATAATGAAATGAATAGATTTCAATAGCTGCAATTTAGAAATGCTTAAGAAAACAGAGTAAACGTAGGATGAACCCTGTGAAAAAACAGAAAGATAAACGAAAAACAATCCAGAGAAACATATGCACGTATGCAGGCCAACGCACGCACGCACGCACGCACACACACACACACACACACACACACACACACACACACACACACACACACACACACACACACACACACACACACATACACACTCTACATTACACCGCGTTCACATCTTGTCCACTTCACATAATATACTCTTTTTACCACTGCATACGTAAACCGCTGTTGGCAAAGAAGCATAAAACTCCAAATAAAATCTAGATATTTCCACAATAAGAATTGAGATCAAATCCTAATAGCACTGAAAAACCAGCAAAGTTACCACCAAAATATATCACATCTCATCAGAATCACAGATACAGCATATCATATCCTAGTTATCACACACATACACACGACTGCGGCCTACGTGTAATTAAGCAAACTTCTTGTAATCGTAACCTCTTACGATAAACAAATTATCATTTAATTATTTAATTATCTACGCTGGTAGAGCATTAATCTGCTCTGTCGCCTGTGAAAATTATACCATTTATGAATAGAGCCAAGGACTCTTGATTTTAATGTGTGAAAAATTCCGTTAGATTCCATTTTTAGACCGATGGAACAATTGATGGCTGTCAGAAAAACACCACGTTGTTTCGTCCCTATGCAATCATTATGTGTGCATGTGAGATTGTGAGATTGTGTGTGTGTGTGTGTGTGTGTGTGTGTGTGTGTGTGTATGTGTGGGTGTGGGTGTAAGTGAGTGTGTGGATGCAGTTCTGTTAGCACTCTGTTTGGTTGTGTTTGAATGTACTATGTATTGCATGAACTCAAACCAAGATAATTATCATCCTGTGTAATGCACGTGGTTGAAATCAAATCTTCTGTCTTATCTCATGTCTTATGTAGAGCTGTTTTCACTTCGGTACGCGTATCAAAGTCAAACTTCTAATACAAAGTGATTACAAGTCAATGCCAAGGGAAGACCCACCAGGAAGTTGTGAACTCACATTTAAGATCCATTAATTTACCGGAGACTTATAGAATCTTCAGGGGACAGCGTTATGTCAAAAAGACGTACACGCCCCTTGAATGTAGTGTGTCGTCTCTTGAGGTAGGATTTGGAATTTTCCCTTTGATTTGTGATGTAGAAATTAGCTCATTTCTTAGAGATAGCTTCTTCGGCTGATGGACAGGAGCATTGAAACAGATCCACGTGTAATCATGCTCACAACAGAGATTAAGAGATACAGATACGCAGGCAGTAGCTAGTTAAGCTGGTTGACAACTAACATTGTGGAAACAGAATTTATTCTCCTAGTACCTTTCAGTGGTGACAGACGTCGTGTCTCTGGTGTGCTACGTGCAGTGTAGATCACGTGCTGAATACTGCGGGGATTTCCTCTGTCTCCCTTTGTCTTTTTGTTTCTGTCTCTAGATCTCTAAATGTCAGTTGGTGTCTGTATATCAATCTGTCTGCCAGTTGAGTTAACTCGCGCCGTGTATGGAAAACTTATGCTTTCCTCTACCCCTCCACCCCTCCACCCCTCCACCCCTCTACCCCTCCACCCCTCCACCCCTCCACCCCTCCACCCCGCCACCCCTCCACCCCTCCACCCCGCCACCCCTCCACCCCTCCACCCCTCCACCCCGCCACCCCTCCACCCCTCCACCCCTCCACCCCTCTACCCCTCCACCCCTCCACCCCTCCACCCCTCCACCCCTCTACCCCTCCACCCCTCCACCCCTCCACCCCTCCACCCCTCCACCCCTCTACCCCTCCACCCCTCCACCCCTCCACCCCTCCACCCCTCTATTTTTCTTTTCTTTTGTTGTTGTTGTTGTTGTTTCCTTTGATGTTTGTTTGTTGCATTGATTATGTGTTTTTTGTGGGTGTTTTTTTCATACTTCTCTTACCTTTTGTTTGCCCGTCTTTTTCTGTTTGTTTTACCGCCTTCTGCGATTACCCAGTATATTTTATAATCATTAAATTGTGCATACACTCTTCCCTGTTAAGGGCGCGAGGATAATCAGTGATCATATCAGATGGTTTATTTAAAAAGGGTTAAACATGCTCTTTTGATCAGGTTTCATCATCAGTGTTCATTCGGTTATACTCAGCATAGACTGCAGTAAATGACGTGTTTGTAATTGTTGTGTGAGGTTTAACAGGACTTAAGGATCAAACAGAGACGTCTTTTATATTGCAATGATGAGTGAACGTGAGCAAAATACATATTTAACCTTCGCCGGTGGTCGTGGGTCCGTGTGGACCCAGAAGGGTGTTTAATTGCAAATATCTCTTAAATTAGTTGGACAAATATGCATACCCTTCCTTAGACGCCGTGGGGCCGTGCGGACCCACGACTTCTACAGAAGGGTATGCACGTTTTTCCTTCTTTGAGAAGCATGGGTCCACACGGCCCCACGATGTCTTCCGTGTGTGTGCGAAGGTCTTCCGGCCTGGTGAAGGTTAAATCAAATCAAGTTAGCAAAACACAAACGATGAATAAAGATGCTTTTATTCCCGACGTTTCGGGGCATATATATACTCAGCACGGAGAGATCTTGGCAGAAGGCAAAACTATCATTTGAAACACATGCCGCGGTTTTTATGGTGTTCTATCAGCGAGAGAAGGAAAAAACATCTTCAAGTACAAAGTTGGTCAGTTTGATTTAAAACCACTCAACCAAGCATGCGTGTCCGACTTTTTGTCCCCGTCCCATCTTGCTGCAAACACGCCCACGCTCGCACTTGAATCGATTAATCTCAGTCTAATTAAAACTTGTGCAGGCGCGGTTATCGGTAACGGTGACAAATGACAATCAGAATAGCCACAAAGTAAGAGAACGGTGTCAGTCTGTATTGACCAAGACAACATTTGGCCAAGGGTGGACACGAGAGAACTCACACCCGACAATCGAGGCAACACGCAACATCTTGTACACAAAAAGAAGGCGGAGAAGGAGATGAACTGAGAAGGAGTGAGCAAGTTTACTGAAGTACTGGACCATGTTGTGGACGGACGCTGACCATTGTTAGACTTCTTGGGGGTGGGGGAGAAGGAGAAAGGGTCAAGACTTGAAGGATATGTTGAAGTGTAGTTAGACATCCAGAAGACACGCGAGACGACGACGACGACGATGATGATGATGATGATGATGATGATGATGATGATGATGATGATGATGATGATGATGATGATGATGATGATGATGATGATGACAACGACGACGACGGCGACGATGCTGCTGCTGCTGCTGCTGCTGCTGCTGCTGCTGCTGCTGCTGCTGATGATGATGATGATGATGATGATGATGATGATGATGACAACGTTGCCACCATGCGTGCACAGAGTATATCAGGGCATTGGTATCACCCATAATGATAGCCTTTCCTTTCATCCAACATAGCTCACGACAAATACACAAATTAACCCAGACTCGTTGACTTACACTTTCCCATCATCCAACGCAGACAGTTTGCATATCTGCTGTAGCTAACCAGTTTGTCTTTGCAATTCAAGGCAGACGAGGTTCATACGCGAGATGGGGGATTTTGACTGTTTGTTAATGGGATTCCAGCCAGCCATTTTGGTAGAACCATGGTATAAACTGTCAGCGATTTGTGCAGAATAAGCGACCCAGGGGCTCAGGAAACCGTCTGATTTCGATTTTTCCCCGTCAAAAAACTGTCACTGATTGATGTTAGCGCCATGTCAAGGTCCCCTAGTATCTCGTGTTATGCAGGAGAATATTGAAAGTTTTGTCACGTCTCTCAGTTTGACTTTGACAGATAACCGGGGTCGTCGCCACCGTGGTAGTAAGCACGTGAAATGCGCGGTAAAAACTGACGATCGACAGCTAAAAGTAGCACTGATGTCATCTCATTTGGTGTCAAATGTAAACGCATAACAGTCATTGTATATAACGTTTTCGCTAATATCCTCCCTGCGCAGAATGGCGACAAAACACATGCGCTTTCAATTAAAGGCACAGTAAGCCTCCCGTAAACCATCACAGATACTGTCAGGCTTTTACACACAGTGCAAACACCCTTTCATTTAAACAATCATCGCTTGAGAACATCCTAGGTGTCCTCCGTAAAGAGCGAGCAATTTTCAAAGAATTTATTTTTGCGTGGTTTATCTTACCCCTGAGCCATCGTGAACCCGTGTGATCCAGTTTCCTTTTTTTTCACAATGTAGTCGTCAGTGCGACTCGCTGTAAGCTTCTCTGCAATGGCACGTTATTATGTACCTCTGAATCTAAACGCAACAAACGGCTGCGATTCACACGAACTCTAGCGATGGTTTTTGACTGTTCAGAGGAACTGGCGATAGCCTGACAGTATCTGTGATGGTTTACGGGAGGCGTACTGTGCCTTTAACGTGGTAATCATTTTAAAGGTAGAGTCTTATATTGATCGCTATTGCGGGGATAACTATTATGAGTAATACTACGAGAATTTATAACACGCACATATCTCACCACAAGGCGACTCAAGGCGCACAGTAAAGCGTGGTTGTTCTCTTATAAGTTAAGATGTTTATCCTTTTTTTGTGGGGGTAATCTTATAGTCAAAGAGTGTTAATTTGCTATCGTTTGTGACGATAATCATATTGATAGAGAGAGTTTGTCTTTGTTTGTGGTGCTCATCGTATAGATAATTGAATTTAAAGAGAGTTTATCCTTTTTATGGCGATACTCATATAAATGAGGAGAGTTTATCCTTTTTATGGCGATACTCATATAAATGAAGAGAGTTCGTCATGTGTTGTGGTGCTATATAATCGTATAGATAAAGGGACTTCGCCCTTTTTATGTGGAGCTATACAATCGTATAGATAAAGGGACTTCGCCCTTTTTATGTGGAGCTATACAATCGTATAGATAAAGGGACTTCGCCCTTTTTATGTGGAGCTATACAATCGTATAGATAAAGGGACTTCGCCCTTTTTATGTGGAGCTATACACTCGTATAGATAAAGGGACTTCGCCCTTTTTATGTGGAGCTATACAATCGTATAGATAAAGGGACTTCGCCCTTTTTGTGTGGTGCTATACAATCGTATAGATAAAGTGACTTCGCCCTTTTTAGGTGTGTTACACGACACTTGAGATTGCCACAAGTTCTCAAACGTCGTATAGTTGTGTTCTTTTATTCTACGTCGCCCGTCTTCGCAGCAACAGAAAACAACTCGTCAAATTGAGTTCGAGGATTTATTTAGCATTCCATACATACAACTGCACATCGTAGCAGAACTCAAATAGAAGCTTTTTTTACATACAAATCGCGCTGGCATATATAGTAAATACTCAATCTCGAGAATATTCCAGACCGAACATGATACAACTACATTATACGAGCCGTGCATGGACTAAACTAGCGACATTCTCTATGACGTACATCAAAAGCGCCGACGCACTTAATCCGAACGAACGCCACGAACTCACGACTAAAACAGCATGGTAAACAACTTGTTTTGACAGGACTAGAAAGTTCACCTGCATTCTCGTCCAAGCATAAATATTGTGTTTACAAAATATAATATCGGTACTTTCCCACAAAGTACAAACAAGTCAACTACATGCAACACACAAAACCGAACCAAAGCTCAGCAACGGTAGCGTTTCCTAACAATGTGGAGCTATACAATCGTATAGATAAAGGGACTTCGCCCTTTTTATGTGGTGCTATATAATCGTATAGATAAAGGGACTTCGCCCTTTTTATGTGGAGCTATACAATCGTACAATCGTACAATCTCATTTTGTCCTTTTTGTGATTATAATCGTATAGGTAGAGAGTGTGAGTCCTTTTTGTTAGAGGATGATTGTATAAGTTTAGAGTACCATCATAATCATACATTTGACACCGACGCAATACGTAGCACAAGAGTCCCCTCTCTACAGCTGAGTTGGTAAAGCACTGGACTTGTGATCGGAAGGTCGCAAGTTCGAATTCGGGCCGGGACGGACACGGGCCAACTTTATGTGAAGACCCAGAGACGGAAGCCAAATCCCACCCCCGTGTCACCACAATGGCACGTAAAAGACCTCGGTCATTCTGCCATAAGTGCAGATGGCTGATACCACCTAAACACGCATACACTTGTGTATCTCATCAAAAGCCGCGAAGGCGTTTAAAACTCAAATTATCATATAAGGCCAACAAAAAAAAATAGTCTGTTTACGGTAACCCGACCGACCCTATATTTTTCGCGCGACCCTAGACTTTATTTTGGCATTTGGGGGGGGGAAAAAAATCAAAATAACGTAAAAATATGGTTTTTTGGAGAAAAAAAAAAAAAAAAAATCCCGACCTACCGACCCTATTTTTTTGGCCTATGTTACCGTAAACAGACCTCTTTTTTTTTGGCCTAACCCATATCATGTCCTTAAGAGGCGAAATATTTAGCCTGTAGGACAGTAAGCATTCTCTCTTTCCGTTTCCTCTCTACAGCAGCTGCACAGAGCCGATGAGTCGCACTGAGGGCTCTACCCCTACTTTTAACATTGTACGCTAAGTTTTGCTTAGTGCTTGGGTTCTTGGTGTTATGTCTCAGTTAAATGTATGCTTTGTATGCTTGTTGATTTGTGCTAGTTTATTCTATAATGAATTTGTAAAGCGCCTGGAGCCAATTGATGGGACTCGCGCTATAGAAAAGTTATTTATTATTATTATTATTATTACCCTGTAGTCATGAATGAATCGTAGAAATACTTTTCCCGGATATGTCAGAAATTACGATTGTGATGTTTGCATTATTATCATTTAATCAGCTAAGGACGCTGTGAATGTCCTACTGATTCTAATATGCATCGTATATTAGGTGCTGCAGTTCAGCGACAAAGTGACGGTGTCAGTACGGCTTATTTCTTAATATCTACATGAGAAAAGTACGTACCATAAATAATGTCACCAGGGCTGTGTCGCATTGTAGTTTCAGTTTTCTTGTCAGAACGCTGTTTTATGAAACAGTTGCCTGTCTTATTTTTCGGCGTTATTGTGTGAGTCACGATATAAATTGAAAATGAAAAGGGAGCAACATCCTGCGCCGAGTTCTCTGCAATGAAATTTGACGTGCAGTCAATAAGACTTACAATTCCATCATATTTTATTCCAAATTGTAGCTACAGCTATGGTTGCATGAGTAATCAGAAACGACAACGGCAAACGAAAACCAACAAAATGCTAAGGTAGTTGTTCAATTGTCTGCACGCGAGGGTCTGGATTACTAGGAAATAGTCTTAAACAAGTGTGACCACTCTAAATCTCAACTTCCGACATTTCCATATTTTTAGTTTTTGTTAGTCTCACACTCGGTTTTGCAGTTTCACAGTTTTGCTGCCCCTGGCGTAAACTGTACATACATTGTTAAAGTAGCTTGCAATCCTTGTCCCTGGCGTAAACTGTATATACATTGTTAAAATCTTATCCTTAAAGTAGCTTGCAATCCTTGTCCCTGGCGTAAACTGTATATACATTGTTAAAGTAGCTTGCAATCCTTGTCCCTGGCGTAAACTGTATATATATTGTTAAAGTAGCTTGCAATCCTTGTCCCTGGCGTAAACTGTATATACATTGTTAAAGTAGCTAGCAATCCTTGTCCCTGGCGTAAACTGTATATACATTGTTAAAGTAGCTTGCAATCCTTGTCCCTGGCGTAAACTGTATATACATTGTTAAAGTAGCTTGCAATCCTTGTCCCTGGCGTAAACTGTATATACATTGTTAAAGTAGCTAGCAATCCTTGTCCCTGGCGTAAACTGTATATACATTGTTAAAGTAGCTTGCAATCCTTGTCCCTGGTGTAAACTGTATACATTGTTAAAGTAGCTTGCAATCCTTGTCCCTGTCGTAAACTGTATATACATTGTTAAAGTAGCTTGCAATCCTTGTCCCTGGCGTAAACTGTATATACATTGTTAAAGTAGCTTGCAATCCTTGTCCCTGGCGTAAACTGTATATACATTGTTAAAGTAGCTTGCAATCCTTGTCCCTGGGGTAAACTGTATATGCATTGTTAAAGTAGCTTGCAATCCTTGTCCCTGGCGTAAACTGTACATACATTGTTAAAGTAGCTTGCAATCCTTGTCCCTGGCGTAAACAGTATATATACATTGTTAAAGTAGCTTGCAATCCTTGTCCCTGGCGTAAACTGTATATACATTGTTAAAGTAGCTAGCAATCCTTGTCCCTGGCGTAAACTGTATATACATTGTTAAAGTAGCTTGCAATCCTTGTCCCTGGCGTAAACTGTATATACATTGTTAAAGTAGCTTGCAATCCTTGTCCCTGGCGTAAACTGTATATACATTGTTAAAGTAGCTTGCAATCCTTGTCCCTGGCGTAAACTGTATATACATTGTTAAAGTAGCTTGCAATCCTTGTCCCTGGGGTAAACTGAATAGACATTGTTAAAGTAGCTTGCAATCCTTGCCCCTAAACGGACTTTCCTTCCACTAAAACTCACTTGAAATGCGTCTTTTACTATATATTTTAAAAGTATCACCAAATCGCAATCGTTCGAGAATCCTCTTTGATAATTGTGAACCGACTTTGTTCTCTCTCTGTCTCTCTCTGTCTCTGTCTGTCTGTCTGTCTGTCTGTCTTTCTGTGTCTGTCTGTCTGTCTGTCTGTCTGTCTGTCTCTGTCTCTGTCTCTGTCTCTCTCTCTCTCTCTCTCTCTCTCTCTCTCTCTCTCTCTCTCCCCTCTCTTTCTCTCTCTTTCTCTCTCTCTTCTCTCTCTCTCATTTTTACATTTAGTCAAGTTTTGACTAAATGTTTTAACGTAGAGGGGGGAATTGAGACGAGGGTCGTGGTGTGTGTGTGTGTGTGTGTGTGTGTGTCTAGTCTGTGTGTGTGTGTGTAGAGCGATTCAGAGAAAACTACTGGACCGATCTTCATGAAACTTGACATGAGAGATCCTGTGTATAGTATCTCCAGACTTTTTTTCATTTTTTTTATAAATGTCTTTGATGACGTCATATCCGGCTTTTCGTGAAAGTTGAGGCGGCACTGTCACGCTCTCATTTTTCAACCAAATTGGTTTAAATTTTGGTCAAGTAATCTTCGACAAAGCCCGGACTTTGGTATTGCATTTCAGCTTGGAGGCTTAAAAATTAATTAATGAGTTTGCTCATTAAAGTTGTCATTAAAATCGATTTTTCGCAAACAGATTTAAAATTGATTGTATTGTATTCTTCATCACATTCTGAATCTAAAATTATATACATATTTCATGTTTACTCTTAAAATGTGATCACAATTTACGAAAATAGATTAATTAGTCTTACGATTAAAATTTAAGAAATCGACCCAAAAATGATTTCATCTTATTCTTTATCATTTCCCGATTCCAAAAACATATACATATGATAGGTTGCATTCAAAACAAGCTAGGAAAGTTAACAAGAATACAGAAAAGCGCGCTTTCCTGCTTTGCACAATACGCTACCGCGCTAATCTGGCGTGTCAATATCACTACGTTTTGCACGTGGGAGGTGAGCGATTTCCTTCACGCGGGGATTGACGAAGCTGTACTGTCTTGGTGAAAAAATACAGTGCGTTCAGTTTCATCCCGTGAGCTTGACTAAATCATAGACTATTTATCCTGGACCGCCAACTAGCTCTCTCTCCGCTCTTTCTCTCTATTACGAGGTAGCGCCTCTCGCATTTAGGAACCTACGCTTACATGGCCTTTCAGAAATCAGGGGGACGTCATATCCGGTGTCGATTGTAAACATGGACGAAGTTGCCGAGGTAAGTTCTGAAAATGCTAAAATAAATTCAGCAAAAGTGCATATGGAACATGTTTTTCGATGAGTTTTGTTAAGTTTAGTTTGGAGTTTTGGAAAATCCAGTTCATTGTCACCTCCCATTGTCACAAATAACTGGAGCGTGTTTTCTTTTCACTGTCTTCGAATCGCTGGCCTTTCAAACCGGACGTGACGCGCCCCTGAAAGCCGAGAGTCGTATCCTCGAAGGGTCACTTGACGAGTTGGCGGCCCAGGCTATTTGGTCTATGACTAAATGTAGTAATTTCGCCTTACGCGACTTGTTTTTATTACTTTTAAGGTAAAGAAGAGAACCGTTTTTTATGTCCGAGATGGAAAATCCCTGCCTAACTCTCACTCCAACTCGCTGTCGGGTTTGCGTGCACGCTCATTACGTGGTAAACTTGCGCGCGTCATAGCTAATACTTCTTAGTCTAATTCCTGAACCAAAGTTCCAGATACTTTTACGTTCTAGTCTGCAATGAACCCTCTTTTTTTACACTAATAGGGGATGACATGACCCAAATTTCTCATTTCTCATCTGTGATCAGACGGCCCTTAGAGAGAGAGTGACAACAAGTTAAAGGGCTATATCGTAGGCTCTTTCGCCGCTCCAAAATCGCCTTTTATGAATTCTGTTGGGATTTTATAAGAATGCATTACTTAGCGTAAACATTCCAGTTAGAGCCGTTACTTCTTCAGAGCGCATTATGTTTTGCAAAAACTGCTGTTACAGAATATATTTCTCTTTGCAGCCTTTGCACTTCTCTTTTTTTCCCGTACACGTCTGACGTAGAATAAAATCAATGTTTATTCAAAGTTCCGTACAAAATAAGTTTTTACAAACTGAACTCTCCACTCAACTAAGGTTTCTGCGTACGTGCGTACGTGCGTCCGTGTGCGTGCCTTTGTTGTGAGAGCAAGACATTCATCCTAAGCAGAATATACCACTGCCGAATTTCACATCCACACACACACAACCACACACGCACGCACGCACTCGCATACACACACACTCACACGCACACACACATACACACACACACACACACACACACACACACACACACACACACAAATACCCATCTAACAGCATTAATGATATCAATCATGACCAAAACGATTTAGCACTTCTCGACCACAGAAAATATCTATCACATTTGAGCAAATGAATAGACTGCGTAAGAAGCTTATGATCAAACGAGAAAGTTTAAAAGGCTTCACGCTAAGAGCGACTTAACATATTCACCAGTCGGTGAAAGCGTGAGAGTCTGGTTTATGATGAAAAGAATGGCCAAATGATGCATTACAGTGATACCACCTCTGAAGACCGCCAACATTGTAAGCATGGGGGGGGGGGGGGGGGGGTTGGCTTGGTTCTTTTAGTTAATTGGCAATGGCTTTTTTTTCGCGAATTCGTCATGGTTCTTGCCGTTTTCCGACCCGACAAGACAAAGAACCTCTTCCACTCAAACAATTACAAAGCTGCGCCATCACTGACAGTATTTACAGCCCAAATCTTATGGCCACGAACCGCACGTGCATGGCATAGCCACAGAGGTGTTTTTGGTGGGTTTTCAGGTCACCGGGTAAAAAGTCTGTAAAATAATATATTGCACGTGCAGGTGGATTGCTTGATGTGCCAAGGAAACTGCGAGCACAATCAGACTAGGACTGCAGACTGACTGTTTTTGTAACCTAACTCCCCCTCATGAAGCAGTGCGTGGGCAAATTGGCTTCGCTGTCATTGCTGTGTTTATGCATGACGTCGACGTTGTCTTTTGGCATGGTTAGTAGTGGAGACATTTCTCATAACCTGAAGAACTGTTGAAACAACACTGGAACCAATGTATGTGTGTTGGAACAAGACTGGAACCAATGTATGTGTGTTGGAACAACACTGGAACCAATGTATGTGTGTTGGAACAACACTGGAACCAATGTGTGTGTGTTGGAACAACACTGGAACCAATGTGTGTGTTGGAACAACACTGGAACCAATGTATGTGTGTTGGAACAACACTGGAACCAATGTATGTGTGTTGGAACAACACTGGAACCAATGTATGTGTGTTGGAACAACACTGGAACCAATGTATGTGTGTTGGAACAACACTGGAACCAATGGTATGTGTGTTGGAACAACACTGGAACCAATGTATGTGTGTTGGAACAACACTGGAACCAGTGTGTGTGTTGGAACAACACTGGAACCAATGTGTGTGTGTTGGAACAACACTGGAACCAATGTGTGTGTGTTGGAACAACACTGGAACCAATGTGTGTGTTGGAACAACACTGGAACCAATGGTATGTGTGTTGGAACAACACTGGAACCAATGTATGTGTGTTGGAACAACACTGGAACCAATGTATGTGTGTTGGAACAACACTGGAACCAATGTATGTGTGTTGGAACAACACTGGAACCAATGTATGTGTGTTGGAACAACACTGGAACCAATGTATGTGTGTTGGAACAACACTGGAACCAATGTGTGTGTGTGTTGGAACAACACTGGAACCAATGTATGTGTGTTGGAACAACACTGGAACCAATGTGTGTGTGTTGGAACAACACTGGAACCAATGTGTGTGTGTTGGAACAACACTGGAACCAATGTGTGTGTGTTGGAACAACACTGGAACCAATGTATGTGTGTTGGGGAGATTGGGGTTTGGGTTGTAGTTGTGTTTCTTGTTCTTTGTTTTTGTTTTGTAGTTGGTAGGAAGTTTGGTAAACCCCTGAAGATGTTGCCACTATTTCACTCAAAAGTGTAAAACAATTATGGAGAAATACTTTGGAAGATACAGGCCCTGATCACCTTGAGCAATTATATACATATAAAGGCCATGTAACTATAATGTTAATTTGATCAACATTACAATTAATTGATTAAATACTTGCTACTGTGTATTTACCATTATCTGAAATAAATGTATCGCAATTCACTCAGCGTCCATACCCCCAGCTGCTGTACGTACAACAGAACTTAAAGTCATCACTCCGACACTCGGCATCCCACGTCATGAAGTACAGCGCCTTTAACAATGGGAATCAAGTCGGGTGAGGGTAAAGGAATTAACCGCACATAATTGGCTCATCAAACGGTACGGATAGAAATCACAGCGACTGGGCCCTGCCAGAAGCCTTCTGCTAAAGAGAGCCAACGTATTCATAAAGCACCTGCGTTAGTCCGGCCATCATACAAGTGGTCCCATTTTCGCAGGTAAACATAAACATCAGGTAACCACTGTTCGGAGAATACAGGTGAGGTTGTAGGTAGGTTTGCTTTGATGAAAGGTGGGGGGCGGGGGGGCACTACTCAAGTCAAATTTTATTTCCAGAAACCTCATGGGGGTACATGAAAAAAAAAATACAAAAAATACAAGAACAATGAAGAGAGGAATGCAGGTTGGTCCACCAATACATACACATAAACTCGTTCCGTTGAAAAAATAAAAAATAAAATAACTTTTTTTCTGTTTTGATGGCTTCATCAGAGTGTAACCAACTCTGAAAACTGACTGGGGAAGCAAACACAACTAGTTAGGTGCATAACAGGTCGTACACATCAACAGCAGTAAACGAAACTTCCTCCTGCTCCACTGGCATCCCCCATTTTCCATCGGACACCCACCACATTCTATTCTTTATTTTCTTCCCCTTCTTGTTGAACAAACGAAAAACACACACACGCGCATGCACGCACACACGCGCGCAGGCAGTCACGCGCAAGCACGCACGCTCGCTCGTTGTCTGTTGTTCCCTCTTCTCTGAAATACGCACACACGTACACACACACACACACGCACACATGATGACATTTCCCGTTGATCAAAATATCTCAACCTGTTACTCCACTCAATATAACGATCAGCTGATTGTGAGAGGGAGTGGTCAGGTATGCGGAATGTCCTTTATTGAAAAATTCTTCATATTGCCTGATTGTGCTTTTAACTAGTCGCTGCTCGCACGTTGTTGGCTGGTGTCGGCCCGGGGTTGAAAGTTTAAACTGCATGTCACTGATATGGGAATGTTTTTTATGCTTTGTATTTATGCCAAGTGAATATACAAAAAACATTGGTTGCGAAATGAATCCCGTGCTATTCTGAAACAATCGGTTTCCACCAAACAAATCTGAAGTTTTTGTAGTTAGCGCGCGGTACGGCTTTCAATGCAATACTGATCTCTCCTTTGGGAAAACCGACCCACGACGAAGAGCTGCCTTGAATCTTAGAATAAAGCTTGGTTTTGTTATCGGAATGTGCATTGATTATCTTTTTTAGAACGTGTCCATAAGCAGTCTGCTTGTTAACGTTCTTAATGTTGTTATTGTTTGAAACGTGTATCAAATGAATAAAACACGCTTAAACCAAAGCTTGGAAAAGACCCGTTTGTAGCATTCCGTCCGTCCAGTTTCTGGAACTCAGTCGTACAAGGTGCAAACAGCCGGTTCTGAGAGCACACAAACTAACGTGTCAGTATTTTGACAGGAAGAAACGAAAAATGAGGTGATACTGTGTGTGTGTGCACACACAGCACACGGCGTCATGTCAACCAACATAACGCATGCAAAAGAGCAAACGAGCAAACGCTTCTACTCGTAGAGCTTTTGATGGTGTACTCTCGTCACCCTGTCAATGCAGTCATCCTTACACAACATCAGAAGTTTCCCGGACTCAGTTTCGACAAAGACATTCCACTGCTATGCTCAGAAGGTATAGCAGGCGGATAACTTTGGATCAGATTCGAAAAAACATCCTCATTCGCCCTCTTGTCATTGACATAAAAAGGGGAGGGGGGGGCGCTTGCAGAGCTTTTGATTACCAATACAACCCTCGTTCATGTATTCAGTCACAGAACGCCAGCAGTTGCCAATCCAGTCTCTACAGTCTCTGGTTCAGGTTAGACTCAACAACCTTCCTCCTACCTGGCCCGCCCCATGGCCTCTCATTCTTCCCTAATTCAAATAAGCACAAATAGTTTATTTGCCCGCTCCATTAAATGTGTCTATGTACTCACGTGCCACGCCTATTTTTCTTTGCAGTTCTCGCCCAGGGGAACAGATGGCGAGGAGGCGAGACTCTTGATAGGGTGGAGGGACCATCACGAGCCACGCTATTCTAACGGACACCGCTGCAACAGATAAGCGCTGACAGGCGGGCAGGTGGGAAACAGAAAACCAGGGAATATACACAACTTATGTTTTGCCTGGCCGCCTTTATCGCGCGGAGCCAGTATAAGTTTGATTCTGTTTGTGCTTTTTTTTTCTCCCCGGCTCAGACTGTGACGCTTCGGTCCTTGCGTGTTCCATCAGTGCCCTGCTGCTTCCGGTGTACGCGCGCGCAAGTGTATCATCCTCTTCCTCTTCGCTGATTGGATAACGCTTTGTGCCTGGCTTGGACTGACGTGGGTTTGTTTACTGTTCCTGAAAAAAAATAAACTTGATCTGGTCGCTTTTTGTGAAACTGGTGTGCGCCGTTAAAGAGTGCTGTGGATATATACAGGTTTCCTGTCTCTTGTGGTGTAGTGTAAACTGCAAGTCAGCTGTAGCTGATTCTGCTAATTAGGTGACGTACGTGTTTTGAAAAAAGTGTGTGTGGTTTTTTTTTTTGTGCTTTTGAATGATGTCAATTCATATACTTTTCAAACAGTGTCAAACGCTATTGGAGTAAAAGTGCTCAAACTCGTTATTTCCACACGGATATTTACGCAACTTTGTGACTTTCATTCGAGCGTTCAACGTTGTTCAACCTCACCTTCGTCACTTCCTCTGACGGGTAATCTCTGACGTCAGGATGAACGGCACATTAACGATGAACCTCACAACGGAGGCGATGAACCTCACAACGGAGCCGATGCCCTTCGGCAACACCACGGAACCTGTGCCGGTCAACTTAACCCTACCCTGGTGGCAGCAGCTCTTCTTCTACATCATCTTCGTGGCCATGTTCGTGGTGGCCGCGGGCGGAAATACCATCGTCATCTGGATCGTCTTGGCTCACAAGCGCATGCGCACCGTCACCAACTACTTCTTGATCAACCTGGCGGTGGCTGACGTCATGATCTCGCTGCTGAACACCCCGTTCAACTTCTTGTACAATATGTACCAGGACTGGTGGTTTGACCGAGCCTACTGCAAGTTCTCTTCCTTCATCTCGACCTGCACCATCTCCGCCAGTGTCCTCACCTTCATGGCCATTGCCATCGACAGGTTAGTTGCTTGGCTAAAGGAGAAATGCGATGATGTCATTTTGTGTGTGGAAGGGGGATTTGGGGGGGGGGGAGGGGGTCGGTGGGGTGTTTGTGGGGGAGGAGTTTGTGTGTGTGGAGGGTGGGTGTAAATGTGTGTTTATATGTGTGCGTGCCGCACATGCGTGCGTGTGTGTGTGTGTGTGTTTGTGTGTGTGTGTGTGTTTGTGTGTGTGTGTGTGTGTGTGTGTGTGTGTGTGTGTGTGTGTGTGTGTCCCCAGCATGTCGTAAGAGGCGACTAACGGATTCTGTTTCTCCTTTTACCCTTGTTAAGTGTTTCTTGTATAGAATATAGTCAATGTTTGTAAAGATTTTAGTCAAGCAGTATGTAAGAAATGTTAGGTCCTTTGTACTGGAAACTTGCATTCTCCCAGTAAGGTCATATATTGTACTACGTTGCAAGCCCCTGGAGCAATTTTTTGATTAGTGCTTTTGTGAACAAGAAACAATTAACAAGTGGCTCTATCCCATCTCCCCCCTTTCCCCGTCGCGATATAACCTTGAACGGTTGAAAACGACGTTAAACACCAAATAAAGAAAGAAAGTGTGTGTGTGTGTTGTTCAATCATTGCCACCTCGTTTGTAGAATCGTGCCAGTGCTTGTTTATGAAGCGAGACGTTCTGATTAATGCATCTGACCAGCATCCGTAACCAAAATGGCGTGTGTGTGTGTGTGTGTGTGTGTGTGTGTGTGTGTGTGTGTGTGTTTGTGTGTGTGTGTATTTTATTTCATGTGTGCGTCTGTGTGTTTGTGTGTGTGTGTGTGTGTGTGTGTGTGTGTGTGTGTGTGTGTGTGTGTGTGTGTGTGTGTGTATATGTGTGTGTCTTTGCCGGTCTGTCTGCCTAAATCATAATTTTTCTTTAGGCCTAAAAAAAAAAATAGGTGTGGTTACGGAAACCCGACCTACCCTATTTTTGGGGCCGACCCTATAACTTTTTATTACATTTGTCAAACAATAATACAAAAAAGCCCAAGAAAACGAGTGCAGAAAACGCAATGAAAGCGAAAGCGCCCGAGTCGCACACTTATTTCCCTGTCAAGTAGGTTTAATTTGTACACATTAGAAAAAAAGTTACAAAAAAAAGTGATTGCCTACCTTCCTACCCTATTTTTTTGGCTATGTTACCGTAACCACACCTATTATTTATTTTGGCCTTAGAGCACGGAGAAATACGAAAATGGTTGCAATTTTGTGTGTGGACGCAAACGACCCTGAATACATTGTATAAATGAATTCAAAACTAATTTTCAAATGTTTGAATATTGTGATGGCACACTGATAACACTCACAGAGAGAGGGGGGGGGGCGGGGGAGGGAGGGGGTGAATCTTTGAAGGTACGTTCATTACTTGTTGCTTGCATCATCTTCTGTGACTGGGTTTTCTATTTTCAGTCATTTTCAACATGTGTTTCATGAAAAATTAACATCTGGAATCTGTTTGAAGCAATTGTACACGCATACACTGCGTCTTTACTATCTCATTTTAAGGCTGAGTTGTTAGTGCCAATTTAGGAGAACTAAAACATATGGCGCGCATTGGATGTTGAAAATCTTTTTGTGTTTTTGCTTGTGCACCGGAGTGCAGTTTTTACAACGTTGTGTTCTGCGAAGTTATGCCCACAAGGTGTGTGTGTGTATGTATGCGTATGTGTGTTTGTGTGTGTGTGTGTGTGTGTGTGTGTGCGTCTGTGTGTGTGTGTGTGTGTGTGTGTGTGTGTGTGTGTGTGTGTGTGTGTGTGTGTGCCGTGTGTGTGTTTGTGCCTGCGGGCGTATGTGCGTGCGTGCGTGCGTACGTGTATGTGCATATGTGTGTATGTGAGTGTTTGTGTGCGTACGTGAGGGCCTCCCTGCTTGTGTGTGTGTGTATGTCTGGCTGCCTGGCTGACTGGTTAGTGTATATATATGGATTGTGTGTGTGAGCGTATGACTGTATTAATTCGTGTGTGCGTTCGCTTGTGCGTACGTTCATCCGTCCGTGCTTGCTTCTGTGCGTGTGCATGGATCTGTCTGTGCGTCTCTCTCTCTCTCTCTCTCTCTCTCTCTCTCTCTCTCTCTCTCTCTAATATTCTTCGGACCATTAGGAAACGCCACAGGTGTGACAATCACGATAATTATTCTTGATTTAACGATGACTGATGACCCTCTGATGCCAAAGCTTGCCCACGTCCCATGATTCAGAGACAAATATCACAGCCGGCTTTTCTTCGATCCTGTCAGCAAAATGGCCGTCTCCAGCAGGTCACTAAATATGCGATCAGCGACAATCAGGGCTTTATGGAATGGGCGAACAAAGACAAAATGGGTTAAAATCATTTCAGGTTTAGGGTTGGGGAAATGAGAAGTCTGGAGGATAAAAGTTAATTCAGAGAAAAACGGACATTGCCAGAAATCTGCGGATAAAACGGTTTAAAGGAATAAGGGATGCAATGAATTACAATCAGACTGTTCAAATTCCCTAGACAAAATTGCCTTTCAAAGCGGGAAACATTAAAAACATTCCATTCGATATGAAAAAAATAAACAATAAACATTAAAACTGAAAAACAAGACGATATGCGGTCACTCAATGGAGTGTCAGGTAGTTTAATTCTCTAATTCGTCATCTTCTCCTTCTTCGTTCATGGGCTGAAACTCCCACGTACACTCGGTTTTGTTTTGTTTTTGCACGAGTGGATTTTTGCATGCATGAACGTTTTGACCCCGCCATTTTGGCTGCCATACGCCGATTTCGGGGGACTATTATCCATATGTTTAGCTGTATGGTTTGGGTTGCAAAGTGTTTATGTATTGTCCTCTGTAGGCTATTCAAATTGTTATCTTGAAAAAAACACTTTTTACTAATTTTGCACGTCATGAATTCATTGTCGACTGGTTTAAGCCCAGATCCACCATATTACAAGAATTGTTTTAGCATGTAAGGGCCCTACAACATAATCTCTGATTTCCTTTCCTTTTTTTACTTTTTTCATCTTTGCGACATTCAAAAAGTACTTCTTCTTTTTGAGGACATAACTCTCAACTCCAACCCGCTTTTTAAAGAGATCGGTGTATCAAAAGGGGGACCGACACAGCTTATTTATTGCTTTGTTTACTCCACTTTAAGCCTTGTTAACCAACTTTATTTTGTTGTCGTTGTTGTTGTTGCTGTTGCTGCTGTTGTTGCAAATTGAAGTTTAGGGACGCCGCAGAGGCGCCGGTATCACAAAGTTCACATACCTTTTATTTTCTGTCCAGCCCGAGTTCAGTCCAGACCGTTTTGAACAAATTTGTGTTTTGTGAACTTTAGACCGACACTTTTTGATCACTTGTTAGCGCGCAGCACAGAAACACGACGCCCAATTACCAATGACGAATGACCCGCGGACACTCAAAAACCATTTTCGTCCCGTCACCGAGTTGCCATCATAACGAACGAGGCCCTTCTCCAAAACAGTAATGGAGAAGGAGAACAGCAGAAACAAATCACGGCGAGGCGAGGACGGAGAAGACGAGGAAAAGAATACATTCAGGGGACAGTTTGGCGGTAACGAAGTTGCTTTTCATGAGGGGTCTGGTTACACCACGCGGCTCCCGCCTCATCAAGCGAGCGGAGGAGCAGGGACCGGATGTGAGTTAAACGGATATGAAAGCACCGTCTGGTGGCGAAGCCAGAGCGAGGCTGGCAGCGGAAGCGCAGCCATTTTTCAACCTGTCGTGACGATGCAATCTGTGATGGTGGATGTCGTTTTGGTGCCCCTACCTCACCCGTGCTCAGTCTGTCAAAATCTCGTCGGCAATCTGCTGGACAGCCGCCTGTCTGCTGCCTGCTCTTGTTCTTCATTTTCTTCTCCTTCTCCTTCTCCTCGCCTTCTCCTTACTTTTTCGTGGGTTTCTTCTGCTCTCTCTTCATCTTCATTATCTTCATGTTGTTGCACTTGTTGCTCTTCTTTGTTGATGTATTGGTCGCCGCTTGAGCTTCTTCGGCGCAGATTGCGCAGTTGTTTATTTCTTTTTCTTGGTCTTGTTTTGTTTTCCGTGTCCCGCCTCTTCCTCCTTTTCTTCTTCTGAAGATGAAGCTGATCATGTTCAATATTTGTGTTTATTTTTAATGTTTATTATCTTTAGTGATGTTCTTGCTCCCTGACTCATTTGTAAAACAGTATGAGTGTAGTCCTCGCCGCATCGGGGAAAGCAAAATAAAACACACAAATCAAATATCAAGCAAACAAGAACTTAGTAGCACATCACTGCATTCAGCGTTGTCTGGCTCTTTGAACATCAGTACAGTAGGGTTTTTTTATTTTGTTTTTATTTTGTTTTTTGTTGTCTTTTTCCATTCACTATCAATAAAATTGAACTTATCAAAATCAAATAAATCAAAACAGAATTAAAACTAATAAAATGAAATAAGACCAAATGAAATACTGGCATTGTCTAAAGTGGTGTTTTATTTCATTGTTTTTTCGGTTGTTTATTTGCTTTCTTGTTCGTTGCCGAATTTGTTTTTGCTCTCCCCGGTGAGATTCTAAGCTTCCGGATTGTTGTATGGCTCAAGTGGCAGCATGCTTGTAGCCTGTGTGAAACTGAAAGCTTCGATAGATGTGTAGCCGTTGACACGATATCGGATTATCCGAGAAGGACATAATCTTTTATTAATCACGGTAGCCATAACTTGACAGCTGTACAAATATATGAACACCGTGTGCTATGAATAACCAGTTGGCAACAGCTTTCAGCTTTGCGAGTCAGTTTTAGATCGATTCAAATGATTGACATTAACAGCAAAGCTAATCATGCATGCAGCAATCAAATGAGCAGTCACTACAACACCAAAGGTTTGCTTGCACCGATAGCATCATTATACGTCTCTTTCTTTTTTCTCGGTAACATCCACTGTATATCCAATTGTAAATTATACTTGTATCGTGTGATGGTTTTTTTCTTTTTCGTCCTCAGCAATCGTGTGACATATTTTCGCCGAGACAGATAACATGATTATCTGTACATATACACAATGCCCTTTCTCGCAATAAACAGCCATGGCATGTCTTTGAAAAGTTTCTAGTTTTTAATGTTTTAATTTCTTTTATTAATTTAGCAGTTGAAGGCCATATTTTGCTTAACAGTTGAAATAATTATAATGAATTACACGCACGCCTTCCCCTTGCTCGCCATAGCATGCTCTTGAATAGTTTATATTTTTTTAATTTCTCATGGTGTGTGTGTGTGCAATGTGTGTGTGTGTGTGTGTGTGTGTGTGTGTGTGTGTGTGTTGTTGTGTGTGTGTGTGTGCGTGTGTGTGTGTGTGTGTGTGTGTGTGTGTGTGTGCGTGTGCGTGTGCGTGTGTGTGTGTGTGTGTGTGTGTGTGTGTGTGTGTGTGTGTGTGTGTGTGAAATAGCAAGTATGTGTGAGCGTGAATGTTCGTGGCGTGTATATTGTGTGCGCAAGATGGGAGTGCAGGGCATGTGTGCAATTGTGTTTGTGTGTGTGCGAGATTATTTAGATTTCAACATCTGCTTGCGACACTCGCTGGAATAGCGTACAGTATACAGTGTACACCTTCAGGCCTCTTATCGCCCTGATATCGTTTAGTTTTGTCAACTGACAAGTTTGACCTTTTTCGTCATTTTTTTCTTTCTCTTGTTTAAAACAAAAATGTTATTGTTGTTTTTACAATGGCTGGACGGGACTGTGTGCTATGTACACCTTCAGGGCTGTTTTCCCATTGCTAGCGGTGTGTTTTGTCCACACACAAAAACCCGAAATAAGCACCTGCTGTCTCTTCATTTGATCAGATTGTCTTTTAAATATAACTGTACATCAGCAGTATCGCAGCGTTCGTGGCTTTCATTATCACGTGTAGCTCATAACCGTTGGGGGAGAGAGAGAGAGAGAGAGGGAGAGAGAGAGAGAGAGAGAGAGAGAGAGAGAGAGAGAGAGAGAGAGAGAGAGAGAGAGAGAGAGAGAGAGAGAGAGAGAGAGAGAGAGAGAGAGAATGCCGTCTTCCATTTCCAACCTCTAATGACGTTCTGTGGAAACGGGATTAAGATATAAAACACAGCAATTCAAACTAGGGGGGAAAAAGCAAGAAAAGCTTTCAGATTACAATTATTCAAAAAAGAAATCAAGTAAACAGGTACTGCGAGAGGATGACCCATAAAACAGATTCTTTATGCGATTATTTGTGATTTACGCGTCAGTTCTTTCACTACCCTTCTGGTTTTTTCCTTATTCTGATATCAAACATCACCGCTTTTGCGCTGAGCCGCTATATATGGAAAATCTTTTAGGGCCTTTCACAAATCCGATACAATAAAATATTTCAGCATGAAAAAGGAAATAGCCATAATAGTACGGTTGCTAGAAGCGCTGACCAACAAGTGTTCAGATATTTTTCTAATTGTCGTTTCTAGATAGTAAAATATGTGCTGAAAACGGTCAGCTATCGCACCATCAAGAAATCGGTTCCCTAGTACCCCTTTAAGGGTCTGGAACCACCCCGGGTGGCAATATCGGGTCGCAACAAAGAGTGTTCCCCATAGCCGGAAAGAGCCTCAACCGTGAAAGATAGAAAGAAAGGTATTGAACAAAAAAGACGCACAACACCAATGTGAACCATTTGTGTTATCATACTTATATTAAAATATTGATGACCATGGAATAAATGGGTTATTTTTAGATTTCTGACAAAAAATCGCGAAAAACATGACAAATTGTCTTTTTTATAGCCTAAACTATGAAAGATTTAAAGACAAGTATTGAACACAAAAGATAGCAATGGATAATGGCAACAACATTTGCTCTCATTGTTGTACAAAATTGTTGATTGTTTTTTAATACTTTTCCGTTTTTGTGGATTTCACAAAGCATACCAATTAAACGGCAATCCAGGTAACTCGTCCGAATTTTTGCGGCTAAGAGCCTCAACATTTGAAGATAGAAAGACTATCATTGAACAAAAACTATGGTAAACACTAATGTTAATAACTTTTGATCTCACACTGATATTGAAATATTGATGACCATGCAATTAATGGGCTATTTTCAGATTTGTGGGTACAAAATCGCCCAAAACATGACAAATTGTCTTTTTTCTAGCCTAAACTATGAAAGATTTAAAGACAAGTATTGAATATAAAAGATTGAACGGGATAATAGCAACAACATTTGCACTCATTGTTGTACAAAATTGTTGATTGTTCTTGAATATTTTCCGTTTTTGTGGATTTCACAAAGCGTACCGATTAATCGGCAACCCGTGTCAATCATCCGAATTATTTCATGCTACGCCAAAACGATTGAAAATGGATGGAATATTAGTGTTTGAAGACAAAAGGCGCACATTGTCATGTTAAGCATATCTTGTTACACCGTATACACATCAAAATCGTGATAGCTCTTGGTTTGAATGTTACAATGTTTGATTTTGTGCAAGTTACACACATTGATACTGACAAAATGTAATGATATTCCAGGACAATATATCCAGCGCGCTCTTTGGGTCCCCAAAACACTGTACATGGTGAGTCCCATTGTGGTGCCAAAGTAGAAAATAATTATATTCACTTTAGCGATAGTCCGCAGTAGACGACATCAAATGACACAGACTGTAATGATAACTCAAAACTCGTCATCGCTTTCAGCAAACGCGTCAAAGTCAACCTCCTCATCTTCTTCCTCGTCTTCCTCGTCATCCTCTTCTTCACAACCACCATCTGCCAGAAGATCGATCAGCGACACAGGTAGGATGGGCTTGAGGCACCACACGGGTTCCAGGACACCGTCTGCATTTTTCGTCCATCCCTGCCCCTGGTCGTAGGGTTTGGGCCTCTCCAGAATGCCTTCATGAGCACGCTTGTACAGGGCAACGCGGTGGTTTACTCGCTGAATGTGCAGCATCAGAGCAGATTGGCAGGGAGGCATGCGGGCTAGATCGACCTTACACTTGGACGTGAGTTTCTCGTTGTCTCCCACCATCTTGCGGAGTAGCTTTCCACGAACGACATCAACTGATTTCTCACGACTGTAATTGTACATCAGGCACGTAAACTCTTCCAACTGCTTCACCACCCGAAGTTTGACATCCCAGTCTATGAAAAGACCTTGGAGATGGTGAACCTCCTCGACGATCCAGACTGTCCAAAGGTGGGGAGACATCGCGAACTGGAGAAGGCCGAAATCAAGAAAAGCGAGAAGGCTGTTTAGAGAGTCATCACTGCTGTCAAGAACTTCACGAACCCGTTTTCCATCTCAGACAAAGACAGGCTCTACTCCTTGGCGTCTGGTGCCCCTGTCCGCATGAACGTCGAACAGGACTTGCTTCAGGCGGAAGCTAAAGGCATGGTCGCCAAAACTGACTTCATTACCCGCCTTCAAAGTGGAGAGCCAAGAAGCTTCTTTGACCCTGTAAAGAGGCAGAAACTGAAGACAATGGAGGCTTGCAGCAAGAAGGTCACGCTCACATCCTCACAAGGAAAGGCCCTCCAGTACCAGGTGCAAAGCGACCTCGCGTTTCTGCTTCTCGTCAAGTCACAGCAACTAGACGAACCATTGGTCTTGGACAAACTCATGATGGGTGGTGCTGTACCTCCATCTTGCCGCAACGCTTGGATACAAGAACGCTGTGGTCAGAACCCCGGACACTGACATCTTTGTCATTCTTCTCTACCACGCTGAAGCCATCAAGTTGACTGTATACCTGGATACGGGATCAGGAAAATATTGGCAACTGATCAACCTCTCTGAGCTTGCAGAGTCCCTGGGGCATGACTACTGTGCCACTCTTCTTGGGTTCTATGTGTACAGCGGAGAGGACTGCACCAGTGCATTCAAAGGAAAGGGGAAGGTGGGGCCCCTTAAGAAACTGGAGAAGAACCCCAAGTTTCACACGGCATTCAGGCAGCTTGGTGACGACTGGGATGTCAAACTTCGGGTGGTGAAGCAGTTGGAAGATTTTACGTGCCTGATGTACAATTACAGTCGTGAGAAATCAGTTGATGTCGTTCGTGGAAAGCTACTCCGCAAGATGGTGGGAGACAACGAGAAACTCACGTCCAAGTGTAAGGTCGATCTAGCCCGCATGCCTCCCTGCCAACCTGCTCTGATGCCGCACATTCAGCGAGTAAACCACCGCGTTGCCCTGTACAAGCGTGCTCATGAAGGCATTCTGGAGAGGCCCAAACCCTACGACCAGGGGCAGGGATGGACGAAAAATGCAGACGGTGTCCTGGAACCCGTGTGGTTCCTGAAGCCCATCCTACCTGTGTCGCTGATCGATCTTCTGGCAGATGGTGGTTGTGAAGAAGAGGATGACGAGGAAGACGAGGAAGAAGATGAGGAGGTTGACTTTGACGGGTTTGCTGAAAGCGATGACGAGTTTTGAGTTATCATTACAGTCTGTGTCATTTGATGTCGTCTACTGCGGACTATCGCTAAAGTGAATATAATTATTTTCTACTTTGGCACCACAATGGGACTCACCATGTACAGTGTTTTGGGGACCCAAAGAGCGCGCTGGATATATTGTCCTGGAATATCATTACATTTTGTCAGTATCAATGTGTGTAACTTGCACAAAATCAAACATTGTAACATTCAAACCAAGAGCTATCACGATTTTGATGTGTATACGGTGTAACAAGATATGCTTAACATGACAATGTGCGCCTTTTGTCTTCAAACACTAATATTTCATCCATTTTCAATCGTTTTGGCGCAGCATGAAATAATTCGGATGATTGACACGGGTTGCCGATTAATCGGTACGCTTTGTGAAATCCACAAAAACGGAAAATATTCAAGAACAATCAACAATTTTGTACAACAATGAGTGCAAATGTTGTTGCTATTATCCCGTTCAATCTTTTATATTCAATACTTGTCTTTAAATCTTTCATAGTTTAGGCTAGAAAAAAGACAATTTGTCATGTTTTGGGCGATTTTGTACCCACAAATCTGAAAATAGCCCATTAATTGCATGGTCATCAATATTTCAATATTAGTGTGAGATCAAAAGTTATTAACATTAGTGTTTACCATAGTTTTTGTTCAATGATAGTCTTTCTATCTTCAAATGTTGAGGCTCTTAGCCGCAAAAATTCGGACGAGTTACCTGGACTGCCGTTTAATTGGTATGCTTTGTGAAATCCACAAAAACGGAAAAGTATTAAAAAACAATCAACAATTTTGTACAACAATGAGAGCAAATGTTGTTGCCATTATCCATTGCTATCTTTTGTGTTCAATACTTGTCTTTAAATCTTTCACAGTTTAGGCTATAAAAAAGACAATTTGTCATGTTTTTCGCGATTTTTTGTCAGAAATCTAAAAATAACCCATTTATTCCATGGTCATCAATATTTTAATATAAGTATGATAACACAAATGGTTCACATTGGTGTCGTGCGTCTTTTATGTTCAATACCTTTCTTTCTATCTTTCACGGTTGAGGCTCTTTCGGGCAATGGGAACACTCTTTGTTGCGACCCGATATTGCCACCCGGGGTGGTTCCAGACCCTTAAAGGGGTACTAGGGAACCGATTTCTTGATGGTGCGATAGCTGACCGTTTTCAGCACATATTTTGCTATCTAGAAACGACAATTAGAAAAATATCTGAACACTTGTTGGTCAGCGCTTCCAGCCACTAAACTATAAGGATTCTTCAGGCTTCCAACTTCGTAGCTTCCCTGCCGCCTTTCGGACTCGTCCTACCGGCCCCGCGTAAGAACAAACCTCAGAGGAAATGTGTGTGTATGTGTGTGTGTGCCAGTGTGTGTGTGTGTGTGTGTGTGTGTGTGTGTGTGTGTGTGTGTGTGCGTGCGTGGGTGCGCGCGCGCGCGTACGTGCGCGCCCGTGCGTGCGTGTGTGTGTGTGTGTGTGTGTGTGTGCGTGCGTGCGTGCGTGTACGTGCGTGTGCGTGCGTGCGTGCGTGCGTGTGTGCGTTCGTCTGTGTGTGTGTGTGTGTGTGTGTGTGTGTGTGCTTTTATTTCATTCTCGCAACCGTAATTATCAATGTCCACTTTGAACTGGTTGGTGGACGCCATCTGCCAAAGAATAAACCTCAGAGCTCACATGTTAGATTTATTTCCCGGGTTTTTTTCCCAGCTACTTCTGATAGATCTAAAAATCATAGTTTTGGAGCGCGTGACCTGTGATTGTGTATGTGCATTTTTGACAGTTTCGCAAACAACACAAAACCTTAATGACTGGTTGGTAGCGAGTGGTCGAAGAGCCGCGGGGTGTATGTGTGTGGGGGGGGAGGGGGGAGCGGGGGGTGGGTGTGCAAGGTTTGAAAGATAAGCAGGAACACTGTGTCTGTGTTTGACGATGTGCACATACAGAAAACGTCTGAAAATATGATTTATGTTACGTGGGCGCTGGTGGGAGGGGGGGGGGGGGGGGGGTCCGAAAGAAACGAACGAAAGGTATGGCTGTGGTTGTTGATATGGAGAATAAACGCAGGGGAAAACAACACGAAAACGCCACTTTTATTGATGGTTTATTGTGACTGCATGGGCAGAAGAGAAGATGGGGGGGGGGGGGGGGGGGGGGCAGGCGTGTGGAGGGTGAGGGTGGGAAGTTTGGAGAAAAATAATTGAAATGTGCATCTTTTTATATTTAGTCAAGTTTTGACTAAATATTTTAACATCGAGGGGGAATCGAAACGAGGGTCGTGGTGTATGTGCGTCTGTCTGTCTGTGTGTGTGTGTAGAGCGATTCAGACTAAACTACTGGACCGATCTTTATGAAATTTGACATGAGAGTTCCTGGGTATGAAATCCCCATACGTTTTTTTCATTTTTTTGATACATGTCTTTGATGACGTCATATCCGGCTTTTCGTGAAAGTTGAGGCGGCACTGTCACGCCCTCATTTTTCAACCAAATTGGTTGAAATTTTGGTCAAGTAATCTTCGACGAAGCCCGGACTTCGGTATTGCATTTCAGCTTGGTGGCTTAAAAATTAATTAATGACTTTGGTCATTAAAAATCTGAAAATTGTAAAAAAAAAAAAAAATTTATAAAACGATCCAAATTTACGTTTATCTTATTCTCCATCATTTGCTGATTCCAAAAACATATAAATAAGTTATATTCGGATTAAAAACAAGCTCTGAAAATTAAATATATAAAAATTATTATCAAAATTAAATTGTCCAAATCAATTTAAAAACACTTTCATCTTATTCCTTGTCGGTTCCTGATTCCAAAAACATATAAATATGATATGTTTGGATTAAAAACACGCTCAGAAAGTTAAAACAAAGAGAGGTACAGAAAAGCGTGCTATCCTTCTTAGCGCAACTACTACCCCGCTCTTCTTGTCAATTTCACTGCCTTTGCCATGAGCGGTGGACTGACGATGCTACGAGTATACGGTCTTGCTGAAAAATGGCATTGCGTTCAATTTCATTCTGTGAGTTCGACAGCTACTTGACAAAATATTGTATTTTCGCCTTACGCGACTTGTTACTTTTTGTTTTACATGTTGATGTTGCGGAATATAGACACGTATTCTTGTGTGCCTTGTTGTTCACCTCGGATTCAATAAGAAAGCATTCCAACACCACCGTTACCAACGTTTTATTCTGTTAAAACCCTGTTGAAATGAGAATTGAAATAGAACACTGCATTATCCCCTATTCAGGATAAATTCCACATCAAAAACAGATTATATAAGAATGCTTGTGTGCTCGTTTAGAACGTCAAACATCAAGCTGGTGTTAATTGCGCATGTTATATAAAGCGAGAAAAAACCGCGAGAGAGGGGTGCATAAAGGATAATTATGCCCAGCGATCCAACATTCTGGCACCGTCGAGAGTGAGAAATGCAAAAAGAATCCTCTACAACAAATCACTTTTCACTTTCCAACTCCGGACAACCCTGTTTATTCATTTCCTAATGTCACACTATTCCCATAAAATGGGTAACGCTACACCAACTATAGCCTCTCTCTCTCTCTCTCTCTCTCTCTCTCTCTCTCTCTCTTTCTCTCTCTCTCTCTCTCTCTCTCTCTCTTTCTTTTTTTCTTTGACCAATGCTTCCCCGCTGACAACGAAGCAAATGAAGTTTTCGTGTTATGCCTGATGACTGGTCATCATTGGGCAACTGATACCAACCTCCCAAATCGACAACCACTCCTTGTTACAGGAGGGAGAGATCGAAACATCCCTTTTCACTGATAGCATTTTCTCTGTGGTGGTCGGAATCAGCTTGTGTTGATCAGACCCGAGTCTAGAGGAACGCTAGAGGTCTGTGGTGGGTCCAGGGACGCAGAAGACTTGGGCTGCACAATGCTGAGATTCTTCAGTGAACGGGAAATCCCTCTCAGACAATGATCAATGGGTTTTGTTTGCCTTCGCACTTTACATTAACGACCAGAGGTGGGGGGGGGGGGGGGGTTCCACTCCTTGGTAAATACAAGGCATTTACTTGGTACAAGGTACCAATCAGCAAACGGCATTGAGCTAAAAATCACAACCGTTACTTATACAATCTGCAACTGATTGTGAAACTTCCGCAGCAACTGTCTGCGATGTGTCTGCAGATGTCGTGTAGCCTACTATATATAAGTCTGTAATGTGAACCCCCAATTTTGTTGAGAAAGTCTACTACTTAACTCTGTGTTCAAATAACTCGAACGTCATGCTTCTTTTAGGCTACCACGTCTGCGACCTATCTAATTTATTTTTATGTCGGAAGTTATCGTCTATTCCATCGTGTCTGCATGTTGTGTGAAATCACAACAGGCGCGGAGTAGCTGCCGTCCCCGTCGTTATTTCGTTCCTTTCGCATTATTCCCAACACTGGCTGTTAATTTTTGGTATATGTTCAAGTAGAAGGCTGCTCTTATCCCGTGTAAAAGCCTTACCTGGACTGTGATGTGCATGATGGTTTACGCGATAAGGACGATATCTTCTAGCTGCGTAGATGCTTCTGACACGCCAGACGTTAGAATGTCGTTAGCATGAGGTCTAATCTAATGATGTCTGCACTTGTGATGCTTTCAGGAGCCCAGTGAAGTTTTTGTCCTGTCCGTGCTTATATAATACGTTCGACATTCCATTGAATAACTTTTTGTTGATTTGGGTTTATTTAATTCATGCTTTATGGAAAGTTTCTGGTTTGCTCGGTTCCTGGTTTTCTTCTTGGTTTCTAAAAGCCACACAGAATTTTGTAAAACGCTTTCAAATTAGAAAATGGAATTGCGTAAAATCAGAATACATCGGCAGAACAGCCTTCCCGGAAAGAAAAAAACCCACACAACTAAACTTCAGATATGAACGTCCACCACAATTCACCAGGCGCATTTTTCAAGAGGATGCACTCACTGTCAAAAACGTTCACATGTTGTTGTTTTTCAGGTGATGTTTGTTGTGCCATCGACAAAGAAACAAAACGGAAAGAAAAATACATTGTCGTGCTTGTAGTTCCGGGTTCAGCAGCAAACTTTTGTTGTACTTATTGCACAAGGAGAAGACAGTTTGCGAGAGGCTGATGATCCTGACTTTCAATATGACAGAGTTCAGAGATATATCTCAAATGAGCAATACTCGTAGGACACGAGTCGAAGGCATGATCGTTGCAGGGGAAGAGATGACCGGGGCTGCAATATCCCAGGAACACAGAGCGGAGATATTTTGCGAGTAGACTATAGGTTTCAGGGCATGGTAGTGAAAGCGAGAACTAAAGGAAGCATACCCAGGAAATAGAAGGCGAAGATGTTTTGCGAATAGACGATAACCTTTTGAGACAGGGCAGTGACACAAAAAATGTAGGACCTTTTGCGAATGGTACTTAACCTGACATGGCAGTGAACAGAAAGAACTTAGGACCCTTTTAAAGTGGACCATAACCTTTCAGTCATGGCAGTGAACATAAATACATTTTAATGTAGGACCTTGCGCAAGTTGACAATATCATTTGAAGCATGGCAAGTAACAGAAAGAACTTAGGGCATTTTGCGAGTGGACCATAACGTTTGAGACAATCATGGCAGTGACAAATGAACTTAGGACGTTTTGCAAATGGACCATAGCCCTCAGGACTTGGCAGTTCCATAGAAAAATACAGGAAGCAATACCCAGGAAACACAAGGCGAAAACATTGTGCAGGTAGGACTTTTACTTTGAGGACATGGCACTGCAAGAGGGACAACTAAAGCAAGAACTGTTCAGGGCCGTCTTGCTCAGCATGGCTCTATCCCCTGTAGACTCTACAAGGAACTTAGTGGATAAATATCGACAGGGGGCCGACAAATGGTTTAAATGTGAAATGTGTGTATATGGGTGTGGGTCTGAAACAAACAAACAAACAAACAAACCATGTGAACCCCCCCAGGCCGCAGGCCTTCGATGTAGTGATTG
The DNA here is from genome assembly GCF_037325665.1 of Littorina saxatilis. Classification (NCBI taxonomy): domain Eukaryota; kingdom Metazoa; phylum Mollusca; class Gastropoda; order Littorinimorpha; family Littorinidae; genus Littorina; species Littorina saxatilis. The sequence continues at coordinate 101,516,480 of NC_090246.1, read as the reverse complement.
AAAAAAAAAGGATGTTCTCAAATGGTTCAATTCTCATTTGGTCTGATTCTCAAATGGTACTGGTATACTCCCCCCCCTGGCCGCAGGCCTAGGATTTAAAAAAAAATAATTAATTAATTATTTATTTATTTTAAACATTAAAAAAATTAATTAGAGTAAAACAAAACATTAAAACGTTCATAATAAATAATAATAATAAACAAGAATTTAACACACAAAAAAACAAAAGAATAGATAATTCGCCCATGTTGGGAATCGAACCAGGACCGCTTTCGCCGTAGCCGAACGCCTTACCGGACATCTTACCATCACACCACAAACTCTTCATTGTTCCGTCAGTGAATTTAGTGCTATTATACCTAACCGTTACTGGCAGACATGGGCCGATCGATCGACCGGAAACTTCCACATTCTTCCACACACAGCTTTGTCAGTTGTTGAGGGCTTACAAGGTTTTGACGGCAACAATAATTATTGTAGTTCTCTAAGACTTTATTTCTGTTTGATTTGTAATATGTTGGGAAGACATATTTATCAATTGATCAACAAAATAAAACATAATAAACTGAAAACGACACAACATTGATAAAATTATTATTGGCCAACGTTTAACGTTTACGAAGGCCTCAATCTTCCCGCGCATAGACCAGATTAATAGGTGCTTGATTTTGGTATTTTGAATCACATAACATTAAACGTTTGTTGGGCTTCATGGTCATTGGCAACAGCCATAATAATATTACATGATGTATAAAATATTATATTTCAGCATATGTGAATTACATGTCATCATACCAAACTGTCATACATTTTTATTCCTACATTATTTTGATTGATCACAACCAAACCTACTATCATTGGACACATCCAAATGCAAGCGCCTGTTCTTGACAATTTCCCACTGATCTAAAAATAAAATCAGTGCAATTTCCTGGGTCGGGCTTTGCCACAGACACTCATGGTTTGGCCTGTAGGTAAAATGTACAATGTATTTTCTGATTTGTGCACAAAACCTTGTTTTCTTTTTTCTTTTTTTTAACATAACAATGTTTAATGTCACTGTATGTTTGAAAGACCATGGTCACATTTGTAAAACAAACGTTAAATTAGAAAATAAATAACATTTTGGTTCATGATTTTTTCCTACACCTGTGCTGAAAATAAGAAATAAAAATGTTGGTATATAAGTCACTCAAATACAGCAATGAATGAATGGTATGAGTTTTTTGCGGTTGACCCTGCACAGTTCGACCAATGACATTTGTGTTGAACAATTTTGCCGTCACCCCTCCCATAGGGTGACGTATTTCACAACTTCCTGTGTTACACAAACTCAGTGATGACCAATTTTGCCTTCACACCTCCCATAGGGTGACGGATTTCACAACTTTCTACTGATGAACAATGTTGCCTTCAACATGTCACAACTTCCTGTGTACACAAACTGATGACGTATTTCACAACAAAATGGCGCTGCCCATGGTCAACCGCAAAACTATCCGTATGAATGGGGGCCTCCTGGCCCCCATAATAACTCCCATCACCGTGCTCGCCTTTTTCCATTGAACAAAACGACCGCCATGGTTCTCAATTAGATTAGGTGTCTGCCGCTCAGCCTTCTTGGCCGGGAGGTCGTGGCGATAGAGGCGACTCTTTGGACAGCTGAGGTGAGAAGTCTAGCCTCATCTTCCTAGCAGGGGGAGTCAGCCATGATGTGTAGATACTAATGTTCGCTGTAAATCCAGCTATCGCCGGTTCGACCGATATCTCGACCCGAGCTGCATTGCCACGGTATCTACTGCGAGACTTGGCACACATGGTCTGTGCTGATTGTCTTGGTGAGATGACGGTTCTTTTTTTTTAACATTTATTTTTTACTTCCGGGACAAGGTATATAAGATCATTGATTGTCTCCCTTAGAAATGTTTCCCGACACTATGTCTGTTGTGACGACGTACCATTTTTGGAGATGTTGGTATTATCGATTGACCGATCAATTCCCCTTCAACTTATTTTTTAAATTTTTTTTGGGGGGACTTTGTGTGCTTTTTCTTGTGGGGGTCAGGGGGGGGGTCGGATCGAATAACCCATACCTAAGTGTTTCACTCTCTCTCTCTCTCTCTCTCTCTTGAGATGACAGATCTCAATAATTATACTGCCCTAAACTGTAACATATCTACTGAGGAGACTGTCAAATGCGGGGTGCCTCAAGGTTCAGTGCTTGGGCCGATCTTGTTCTGTCTGTATATCAATGATCTGCCACTGCACATTTCTGATAGCAATGTAAGAAGAGATTTTTTTGCTGACGATTCTTCTCTTCATGCAAGTGGAAAGTCTGTTCCAGTAATTGAGTCCTCCCTTCAAACAGCTTTAAACGATGTAAAGAAATGGTGTAGTGCTAATGCTATGCTTGTCCATCCAATAAAAACTAAAAGTATGGTAATTGCAACCAAACAAAAACACCAGATTTCTCCACTCAAACTAAATCTTACTATTGGTACGCAATCAATTGAAAAAGTTCAACAGCATCGCGTTTTAGGGGTAATTATTGATTGTGAATTCAAGTGGCAGGCACAATTACAGCATATCTGCAAGAAAGTAGCCAAGAACGTTTTCCTCCTATCCAAGTTAAAGCAATTTACGGACAGAAGGACTCTGGAAATGTTCCACCATGCTCATGTAATGCCTCACATTAATTATGTTTCGACGCTCTGGGATGGCAGCAGTGATGTCCACTTGAAAAAGTTAGACTCTCTCTATCGTCGCTCGGCCAAACTCATCGTAAAGGATAATGCCTCAACAGATATGAAATTAAAAATGCTTAACTTTCTTCCACTGGAAAAGCATCTCAAGTTAAACAAAGCCATTTTCATGCATAAATTGTATTACAGTAAAGTGCCGATTTACATGACATCATTATTCAATAAAGCTACCCACAGATATGGGTCGGTCAACTTGATCCCACCGATTCCACGAATTGACCTGTATAAGACCAGTCTTGCTTTTTCGGGTACTTCAGTTTGGAATTCACTTCCATCATCCTTTAAGCACTTAAAGTCATTAAAAAGTTTTTAAAAATGTGTTAAAAATTACTTAATGTCTGAGTAATTTAACGCCTTTTGATTTACCACACTTAGTATTACGTCAAAGATATGCTGTGCATTGTATATTCTGAACATATTTTTGTTGTACTATTGCTACATGTTCGATTGCTACCAGCTTGTATTTATAATTACCTGCATAGTATGCATTTGATTTTATGAATAACCACATCATCATCATCATCATCATCATCATCATCATCATCATCATCATCATCATCATCATCATCATCATCATCATCATCGTCATCTTTATTATCACGTGCTGAAGTTTTCCGACCTCCTTTTTTTGTTGGTTAACTTTTTAACTTTTTAATTTTTAATTTCTTAATTATGTGACAGGGGAGGCTACCGCTCCTTTCACAGCAGACTCTGCACCCGAGTTGTTGGCCTTTAAAAGTCAACACCAGTGGATTGTAGAGTTCTGTTTGTGATGGGGTCTGGTGGTTTCCGATTGTCTGTATGTTCATGGAAACCTTCGGGTTTGCATAACAGTTTTTATAGGGCTAAGAAATTAGCCCTAACATTTTCAATCCTGTTTGATTGCACTTCGCTTCCCGAGGTGATCGTAGTGTTTCGGCACACGGTTACAATTATAGAACTGTACCCACGGAATATGCGCGATATAAGCGTCATTTATTTATTGATATTTATTGATAATTGTGTGTCTATGCGTCCCAAGGACAGATTGTAAGAAAATGCGTAGCCTTAAATCTTAATCCTTGTTAAATAAAGTTCAATTCAATTCAATTCTCTCTCTCTTTCTCTCTCTCTCTTTCTCTCTCTCTCTCTCTCTCTCTCTCTCTCTCTCTCTCTCTCTTTCTCGCTTTCTCTCTCTCTCTGTCTCTCTCTCTCTCTCTCTCTCTCTGTGTGAATATCCGTGTAAATATGTGATTCGATTAGTCCCCTCTCTGGGCGAGGGCAGGTTGAAAAAAGCTCGTTGTATTGCTTATGCCACAACCCTCGAAAAATACAATTTGATTTGATTTGATTTGATTTGATCTCTCTTTCTCTCTCTCTCTCTCTCTCTCTCTCTCTATCTCTCTCTCTCTCTCTCTCTCTCTCTCTCTCTTTCTTCTTCCTCCTCACTCTCTCACTTTCTCTCTCTCTCTCTCTCTCTCTCTCTCTCTCTCTCTCTCTCTCTCTCTCTCTCTCTCTCTCTCTCTCTCTGTGTTTTGCAATATC
>NC_090246.1:101491147-101511994 GCF_037325665.1 Littorina saxatilis | reverse complement strand
TTTTGCAATATCAGTTATTGTGTTAGGATATAAACGGTTTCGTTTTAACCGAAGTCCTGAGTCTGAGTCAGCTGCCTCTTTTCAAATAACCTTGTAAGTTAATTGTGTTCATTCTGTATAAATATGCGTTCAAAAAGTGGATTAAACATTGGACACGTGAACGTCTACCACTTGGGGAACAAACTGCATGATGTCAGTTTACTTCTCAATACGTCACCATCGCTTCATCTACTTGGGTTAACAGAGACAAGACTGTCAAACCTAAAGCATAATGATGATTCTGTTGAGATTCAGAATTATTCTTTTATAAGACGTGATGCTGCTCATCCAAATCACACGGGAATCGGTGTGTATGTGCACAACGATTGTTTTCATGTTGTAAAACGCCGGCATGACCTTGAACCACAGAGTGTAGAGTGTATTTGGCTAGAAGTAAGGCCAAACAATTCATCTCCTATTCTAGTTGGATTCTTATACAGAAATCCCGCCTGCACGGATGAATGGTTTGATGACTTTATAGATATGATGGACAAAGTCAACGTGTGCAATTGTAATATGCTATTATTGGGAGACTTTAATATTAACATGTTAGTAAACCAGTCTCAATGGCTTGACAAAACTGAATCGCTAGGTATTACTCAACTTATAAAAGAGCCCACAAGAGTAACTAGCATGTCTTCAACTCTTCTGGATCATATATACACGAACAATGATAGCATGGTTCTAAATGCTTCAACATCTAATATTTGCATGAGTGACCATAAACCGATCACGTGCACTTGGTCGTGTAAACGACCAAAGGTAATGTCAAAAGGTCATACCTATATCACGTATAGATGTTTTAAAAAATTTGACAAGTCTGCGTTTTTACTTGACTTAAGTTTGGCAAATTTCCAATTGGTGTCAAATTGTTTTGATCCTGAAGAAGCTGCATTGTTATTTGTCAGAACATTATTATCTGTTGTTGACAGACATGCTCCAATCCGCAGGAAAAGAGTTAAATTTTCGACTGTACCGAACTGGATGACAGGTGAAATTAAAGATGCTATGTTAGTTCGAGATTTTCTAAAAAAAATTAAACAGTTTGAACTTTACAAAAAAATGCGAAACAAAATTTCTGAATTGGTGAAACTTGCAAAAAAGAAATATTTTCAAAATCTTATAATAGATAAAAATGACATATGTCAAATTTGGCGTGCAATGAATGAACTGACTAGTAAATCACGCAAAGCCCCATCCTGTATTAATCCTAATATAACTGCTGATGATTGTAATAGTTACTTTCTATCTATGACCGACAATGTTCTTGATTCCTCAGCCAGTTCTGATCAGATTGGCTATAAGGTGCCTGAAGTACTCAGTCAATTTTGTAATGAGAAACTTTTGCCATCTGACTCGTTTGATATACCTGTAATCACAGTCGTTGAAGTTGGTGCACTAATTTCTAAACTAAATAACAAAAAAAACAATGGACACAAACAATCTTAATTCACAAATTGTAAAAATGTCACTTCCTTATATTGTAAACAGTTTAACCCATGTATACAATCTCTCTATCAGGAAGAATGTCTTCCCATCAGTGTTTAAAACGGCTAAAGTTATTCCAGTACCAAAGTCAAAAGACACCGATAGCCTTGACAACTACAGACCGATATCTATTCTCTCTATACTGTCTAAACCCCTGGAAAAGCATATACACACCCATCTCCTTAAATATGTTGAAGAAAACAATATTTTTCATCCTTATCAATCAGGTTTTCGTCCTAAACATTCATGTCATACTGCCCTTACCCGGCTCTGTGATACCTGGCTAAAAGCAATAAACAATCGTGAAATGGTTGGAGCGGTATTCCTTGATCTCAGGAAAGCATTTGACTTAGTTGATCACACTATTTTGTTAGACAAATTACTTATTTACCTGCAAAATAGCTCATCTGTGTCCTTTTTTACATCATATCTGTCAGATAGGAAACAAGCAGTCTACCTAAACGGTTCATATTCATCACAAGGCACTGTAAAATGTGGAGTCCCACAAGGTTCTATCCTTGGTCCCTTACTGTTTGGACTATACATTAATGATTTACCATTACACCTCAAACAAGAAAATGCTGTACTTGATCTTTTTGCGGATGACTCAACACTTCACAGCAGTAATACAGATATAAATCTCATAAGAAAAGTACTCCAAGAAAGTATAGCAAATATTAATGATTGGTGTAATTGTAACAGAATGGCACTGCATCCTAAGAAAACAAAAAGCATGTTAATAACCACAAGACAAAAACACCAGCGACAGCCTCTGAGCCTTGATCGTATGCATGGTACAGTTAGCATTGCTCAAGTCCATCAACACCGTGTGCTTGGAGTTGTAATTGATGATGAACTTAACTGGCGCTCTCACATTGATACAGTTTATAAACGAGTTTCTAGGAACCTTTTCTTACTTAACAAGCTCTGGTGCGTTGTTTCTGTGGATGCCCTCAAAATGTTTTTCCACGCACACTGTCTCTCTCACATTTGCTATGCATCTACTGTCTGGTGCAATGCCAGTGATGTTCATATAAAGAAAATAAACACACTTCACAAGAGAGGTGTAAAGTTATTAAACCGAGATCCCAATATGACTACTCAAGAAAAATACACTCAACTGAACATTCTTCCGCTACATCAGCAGTTCTTTTTAAATGCTAGTGTTTTCATGTTTAAAATGTACAACCATGAAACACCTTCATACATCCAAGACCTGTTTGAGCGTCCTCCTGGTAGAGCGAGGCTTTTGAATTATACGCTACCGCTCCCACGCATTGATTTGTATAAATCTAGTTTATCCTACTGGGGATCGCTTGTGTGGAATATACTTCCAATGTACTGTAAAACATGTCAAACCCTTTCATCTTTTAAAAAAAATGTTCGAAAATATCTTTGTCAAAAATAATTCTCTCCCTACGCTTTAAAATCATAACTGTTACTGCATAACATCTTAATCATCATTTTATTAATCAATGAACCACGTTATTATAACTAGTGTTTTGTTACTTTTAACCTGATTACAAATTCTTAGTTAATTAGTTATTCGTTTGGCTGTTCAATACATGTTATATAAATATATAATTGTAATGTATAATGTCATGTATGTCTAAAAGGGACAGGTTGGAAGATTAGGCATTGCCTAAAACCTGTATCCCTTTGTATTAAAGTTTTGAATCTGAATCTGAATCTGAATCTCTCTCTCTCTCTCTCTCTCTCTCTACGTTAATATCCGTGTAAATATGTGATTCAATTAGTCCCCTCTCTGGGCGAGGGCTGGTTGAAAAAAAGCTCGTTGTATTGCTTATGCCACAACCCTCGAAAAATAAAATTTGATTTGATTTGATTTGATTTGATCTCTCTCTCTCTCTCTCTCTCTCTCTCTCTCTCTCTCTCTCTCTCTCTCTCTCTCTCTCTCATTCTCTCTTGTTCTCTGCAGTGTGAAAAAAGCATGTTTGCATTGCTTATTCTGTCACCCTCGAAAAATAAATTTCAATTCAATTCAATTCAAATCAATTCTCTCTCTCTCTCTCACTCTCTCTCTGTCTCTCTCTCTCTGTCTCTCTCTCTCTCTCTCTCTTTCTTCTTCCCCCCTCTCTCTCTGTCTCTCTCTCTGTCTCTCTCTCTCTCTCTCTCTTTCTTCTTCCCCCCTCTCTCTCTGTCTCTCTCTGTCTCTCTCTCTCTCTCTCTCTCTCTCTCTCTCTCTCTCTCTCTCTCTCTCTCTCTCTCTCTCTCTCTCTCTCTCTCTCTCTTTGTGGGGACCATAGAAGGTCTGCACTCCAGACTGCATTCTCTTTGCTTGAAGTTTATAGGTCTGGGCAGGGCAAGTGTCACAAGGGTGCTGCGAAAAACACCCTGCATACATTCATGGGATCTTTGTATACAAGGATCTTTGGCCACCACAGTCTGTGAATAGAGAGTTCTGCAGTAATACCCGCGTCTAGGTAACAGTACACAGATACATAAAACATCTAAGGTTGATTAGTATCGAGTGCGCCCGAGACGATCTGAGAATCTCTGATTGGTAAGCTTACAATGGTTACCGTACAAAGGCGCACCTCAATCAATCAATCAATGAGTCTTATATCGCGCATATTCCGTGGGTACAGTTCTAGGCGCTCTGCAGTGATGCCGTGTGAGATGAAATTTTATACGGCCAGTAGGTTGCAGCCATTTCGGCCCCTAATTACCTTTCACGGCCTATTATTCCAAGTCACACGGGTATAGGTAGACAATTATTAACTGTGCCTAAGCAATTTTGCCAGGAAAGACCCTTTTGTCAATCGTGGGATCTTTAACGTGCACACCCAATGTAGTGTACACGGGGGGAGGTTCGGACACCGAAGAGAGTCTGCACACAAAGTTGACTCTGTGAAATAAATTTCCACCGAACCTGGGATCGAACTCACGCTGACATCGGCCAACTGATTACAAATCCAGCGCGCTACCAACTGAGCTATATCCCCGCACCTAAATAACCTTGTCTGGTTTATGGGACGAAAAAGGCACTCCATGAATAGGATGGCGGGCTTGGTGCCACACATGTCAAAACCGTCTTTCTCCCTGTCTGCAAGGCGTGGGTAATCCTACTCTCCTCCTGATAGAACGTGTTGCTTGATAGAGGGGTTTAAATCCATGGGATGAAATCAGGCACTGGTGCAGCGGCCGCAGCAATGATGATAGCATCGGAAAGGGGAAACTGACACATTTAAGGCAAAAACTTCGTCACCGGTGCGAGGAGTTGAACGGCTGTCTTCTGTCTTTTTTTGTTAGCATGAAAATCTTAACAATCATGATAAGAAAAGAGTTAACGAGAATTCTCGCGTTGAATCGCCGTGCTCTGTCGGGAGTACAGAAGAAGCCAAATAGACGGACACACAGATACACACAGACACAGAATCATGCACACACACACACACACACACACATTTTCTCTCTCTCTATCTCTCTCTCTCCTCCCCCCGTCTCTCTCTCTCTCTCTCTCTCTCTCTCTCTCTCTCTCTCTCTCCGAGGGCTTACACCCGGCCGCACCACTGTGACTAGATAGGAGTGAAGTCACCAAAGACCAAAGTGGTAGCGGGCTTTTCCCCAAGCCAATACACCGCAAAGATCACCACGGAGAGCAGAGACGGTGTATGTGTGTGTGTGTGTGTGTGTATGTGTGTGGTGGGGGGAGGGGGTTACGGGGTGTTGGAAGATTGCGACTGATCTCGAAAATGGGGAGCAAATCAAAGTCACTTTGAGCTATGGAGCACGACACATGGGATCGAAAAATGTCACCACAATGGCACAAATAAATCAAGATCTGATCTGTGGTGTTGCTGAAAGTAGAGGGGGTGGGTTAGTCAGTAGTAGTGTCTATATGGTGTTGTATATTGATTCCATTCTTTCTTTTTTCTTTGTGATGTTTGAAAAAGGTTGCGGTTGGTTTGTGGAGCGTGGATGATCGTTGTTGTGAGGAGAGAGACAAAGAGAGAAAGAGAGAGAGAGAGAGGGAGAGACAGAGACAGAGAGAGAGACAGAGAGAGAGAGAGAGCGTTCTTCGTCAGTGGTCAAAAGCTCCCCTGTTGACTTCATCACTGTGGACAGGAATGGGGGGTGGGGGGTGGGGTCGTTGTTTACTTCCTGTCAGTATACCTGGTAAGAAATCAGTCACTGATGCAGCTGCCGCGGCAATGACGAAGAAAGAAGAAACTGACACATTCAGTTTAAAGGCAAGGAGAGTTCGTTATCAGTGGTGAAAAGCTCCAACATGGACCTCATCACTATGGACAGGGAGGGGGGAGGGGGGGGGGTAGTTTCGTTGTTTACTTCAGGTCAGACTCTTTCGCATTATTTTGCAATGCAGTTTTCCCCCACCCACCCACCCACGGCAAATGTTCCTCGGAGAATGGTTTCGGAAATGGTGGCGTGAAGGGTTCCAAGGCCAGACCAGGTCACTGTCGGCGTGGAACTTTTGCCAAGAGAAAGAAACTTTTTGGGGATTGAATGCATTGCCTGTCCAGTTCAATGCGCCTTGTTCTCCAGGGTGCCAGAAGCCTGGTTTTATATGGCGCTTACTCACTGTTGCCGTATTGGGAGAGCTTACTTCAATTCCCTTTGCTTGGTGTTGATCTCTTCATTGGCGCACTGTCACTCTCGTGCTTATGACGTGTGCCAGGAGGAGTTAATTCTTATGCTTCTGTCAAGGTGCTGATCCGGCCTTCTTAAATGCGTTTGTCTAGTGCGAGACGTCGAGTTACTTTCATGACAAAGCGTTTAATGAACTTTCTAAAAAAAAATGTGATTCTGCAGGAAGGACTTGGCATTTGTCGCTTTTGTTTCTTCTCCCTTTCTTTTTCGACATGGCAGACAGAGTTACTGCGACATCGGATTTTGCAACAAATACGACAAGTCGTCCAGTGTGAAAAAAAGTGGGTAGGGGCAAAAGCGGGTATGGGGGGAGGGTCTTACAAACTCAAATCGGTAACGCACAGTTTTCACGTAGCTTCCAGAATCCAGAAACAGATTGATGCGCATGCATGGGAAGCTACTCCAATCTTCTCGTAGCTAGGAAAAAAGGAGTGACCGTTATTGACACATCTCGAAATTGCATCTGCTTCCTTCCTGGTTAAAAATGACATGCCCACGTTGACTTCTTCCTCGCGCTTCAGGGCATGCTATTTCCCGTCTGGAAAGTAGGTCTAGTCCGCCAGTCTGTCGCTCGATAGATTCTTTTAATTCTGTAATATTGCATGACGGACTGAGGTTAGGGTCTTAGCCTATGCAGCTTCTTCTTGAGGGGTTTCATGATTAGGTTGACATTTTTCCGTGAAGAGTATGATGAACGCGGGCCAGGGGCCGATTAGGGGGGGGGAGGTTACAGGGGTTCCGGACCCCCTCCCCCCCCCCCCCCCCCATCGGCCGTCAAAAAAAAATTCTGTCTTTGAATGTTTTTGTTGTTTCTGTCTGTAAAGCCGGGGGAAGAGTTAAGTTGTTTAATCAGTATCATTTTTGTACAGTTTTATCTAGGACTCCTATGCGACATGTCTTTCTTTTAACCATACTATTATGATGTCGGGAGCAGATATCATGGAAGATAAATTGCCATTATTTAATACTAACTTTAAAGGAATAATGAGTGGCTGCTGACACCAGTTGATCATGTTTAAAATCAAGGATAAGCCACAATTCTTTTATAAAATAGCTAAAAATTCTTCAGCTTCACGGGGGCTTTTCCCCCCCCCCCCAGACCCCCAAACGGGGCGTTGCCCCTGTACCCCAGGTTGGGGCGGGGATGTAGCTTAGTCGGTAGCGCGCTGGATTTGTATCCAGTTGGCCGCTGTCAGCGTGAGTTCGTCCCCACGTTCGGCGAGAGATTTATTTCTCCGAGTCAACTTTGTGTGCAGACTCTCCTCGGTGTCCGAACACCCCCGTGTGTACACGCAAGCACAAGACCAAGTGCGCACGAAAAAGATCCTGTACTCCATGTCAGAGTTCGGTGGGTTATAGAAGCACGAAAATACCCAGCATGCTTCCTCCGAAAGCGGCGTATGGCTGCCTAAATGGCGGGGTAAAAACGGTCATACACGTAAAAGCCGTGGGAGTTTCAGCCCATGAACGAACAAACAAGTACCCCAGGTTGTAACCCCCTGCCCCCCCCCCCCCTCCCCCCCCCCCCCTCGGGCCTAATTACACCGTCCCTGCAGGCGTCGGTTAGTTGCTGTGTCCTTAAAGGCTGCCATACTCGTAGCGTTCATTAATTTTTTTTTATTTTTTTTTCACATAGGATATAACGAAAATAGCAAATGTCCAATTGAAACCGTCTCAACCATATCATTTACACACGCGCATATAAACAGACAATACAAAAAAGATAAAGAGAAAAGAGAGAGAAAGAAAGAGGAGTGACAGAAGAGAATAGGGATCAGGGAAAGAAGAGAAAGAGGATAGCGAGCGGTGACCAGGCTTTGCAGTTTACCTACAACAACAAAAAATACAAAAAAAAAAAAAAATATCATTCAAACGCATGCCTGTACAGACTCCAGTTTCTGTTGAAAGAAGTTAAAGGCACAGTAAGCCTCCCGTAAACCATCACAGAGCTCCCCGAGCGTCTACATACAGTACAAGCATACTTCCATTTGAACGCTCACCGAACAGTAACATCCTGGCTGCTTTCTGTCGAGCGTGAGAAATTTTCAAAGAATTTATTTTCGTGGACTTGGGCTGCTACAACAATGGCGCCTCGTTTTGGTGCTGGACGGCTGTTATGATACCGGAAATCACGCCCGGACAGTAAGCCTCCCGTAAACCATCACAGATACTGTCAGGCTTTTACACACAGTACAAACATGCTTCCATTTGAACACTCACCGAACGGGAACATCCTAGGTGCCCTACGTAAAGAGCGAGCAATTTTCAAAGAAATAATTTTTCGGATTGTCTCCATCTCAATCGGACCCATCCTGAACTCAGGTCAAAAATGAGTTACTTCCCTTCAACTGGCGATAGCCGTGGAGCGATGATTATCAGAATGATTCGGACCGTGGTGCGTTTTGGCGCTAGACCTAACTTTTAAAATCTAAATAATACATACATTCTCAGCTTGTTACAGAAACATTCTTAAATCATAAAAGAATTCTTTTTTCATCAAGACAAGATCAGTACAATTCGAAGTTTTGAAAGTTTGAAAAGCCCGAAAGCAGGTCGTGATTTTCGTAGCAGACGACGGTTTATAGGCAGTCAAAAGCCATCGCTAGAGTTCTTATGAATCACATTCGTTTTTTTCGTGAAAAGTCAGAGGTACATAACGTGCTATTGCAGATAAGCTCACAGCGAGCCCCATTCAAATTACAAACTGACGACTGCATTGTGAAAAAGGGAAACTGGATCACACGGGTTCACGATGGCTCAGGGGTAAGATAAACCACGCAAAAATAAATTCTTTGAAAATTGCTCGCTCTTTTCGTAGGGCACCTAGGATTTTACCCGTTTGGTGAGCGTTCAAATGGAAGGGTGTTTGTACTGTGTGTAAAAGCCTGACAGTATCAGTCTGTGATGGTTTACGGGAGGCTTACTGTGCCTTTAACCAATGCATTGTGCTTCTCTGCCAAACATCTTTGTTTTAGAGTTAAAACAAGAACCTGAAAATGGGGGCAGGTCGCACGTATTTTAGATGTATAAATGTGGTATTTTGCGATTAGAAGGAACAAATCAAAGGTTTTGTCCGTCACACAGTTTGTTTGGTAGCCACAGATAATAAGTTGCTTATACAGTCTAACATTAGTACAATGTACAAAATTGTCTCGCATCCACTGAAGGAAATCATTCCAAAAAGCCTGTGTTTTTGTACAGTCCCAAAAAAGATGTTCTAGCGTTTCCTCCTGCTGTCCGCAGAAAGTACAAATAGGAGATTCAACAATTTTTCTCAGATGCAAAAAACGCTGGGTGGGTATAATTCTATATATCAGTCTATATTGAAACCATCTGAGACGTACGTCCTCAGTTGTTCTTTTAATTTTTAGAAAAACCTTATTGACATCTACATTAAATAACTCATAACTCATAACTCATAACATTTTATTGATCCAACAAAGGAAATTAAATTGGTCATCAGCACATATAGGTCATTAATTAATAATTATAAAAGAAGAAGAGAAGAAAATTTATAAAACCCATGATAACAAAAAAATATCTAAAGTAATATATGTACAACTACAATACCCTTTTTACTTGCACACTTGACACACCGACACACCAACACACATGCATACATACCTACATACATACCTACGTACATACATACATACATACATACATACATACATACATACATACATACATACATACATACATACATACATACATACATACATACGTTCCATGTTAAAGTGTAGTTACAGTTCAGTGCAGCTGACCACTTTTCAATACATTTCAGAGGATCAGTACTCTTAATCAAATATCCATAGACATGTTTAGAACCACCACTAGCCAAGCACTGCCAAACACATGGGTCACTTACCAAAAAGTTATCACAAAAGTCAATTTCTAGCTTACATTGATACTTCTTAACAGCCCGTACTATTCCTTGATATAACAAAAAATTAACAATCACATTTGGGTATTTTCTGCTAAATTCATCATAGGTCAAAAATCCATCTTCCTTCAGCAAGTGACCAACAGAAACAATACCACATTGTGCCCAGCTTCTAAGAAACAACACCTTCTTGTCTCTGCATATATTGATATTATAAAAAAGACATTCAGATACAAAGTCATGAAAAGAGGATGGAATACATTTGTTACACACTTTTTTATAATGTTTAAAAACATCAACCCAAAAAGGATTAACAATTCTTTGCATCAGTACATTTGCAAACTCGCCCCCACGTTGTTTCACAACTCGGACAGCAGGACATAATGCATAGAGAATTTGTGTAATTTTTCCATCATCATGTAAAACTTTCATTAGCCAGGTTATCTTCAATGACGATAGAAAAACTCTCACGTTAACCATTTTAAGTCCCCCCTCTTCGTATGCCTGATACATAGAGGTTCTTTTGATTTTGTCAATTTTCCCGTCCCAAACAAAATTAAACAGTAGTTTCTGTAGATTAGCTAGAAAATCCTCATCTGGGTCCGGCAAATTCATAAATAGGTAGGTAAGTTTGGACAATGCCAAAGTCTTAATGACTGTTATTTTTCCGAAAGGGGTTAAATTCCTTCTGGACCACGAGTTGAAAATTCTCTTAATCTCCACAAACTTGTTTTCATAGTTTAATGGAACAATTTCCTCGATGTTTGTCGAAAACCAGATACCCAAAACTCTGAAAACAGTGGGATTCCAAGCAAAGTTATACTCTGGCAAAAACTTAACGTTAGAATTTTTAGAGGCTCCTATCCACACTGCTGACGACTTGTCATAGTTAATAACTAGACCTGACAAAGAAGCAAACGTCTGTAGTGTTTTTACACATGCACAAAAAGAATCTTTGGTGCCATCAAGAAAAAAGGTAGTGTCATCAGCATATTGTGACAATAAAATTTCGACATCAAAAAAATTCAGTCCCTTGATTTTTGGATTCTGACGCATCATTATTGCCATAATTTCGGCACAAATTAGAAAAATATAAGGAGACAAAGGGTCCCCTTGACGGGTTCCTCTCTCCAGGTTAAACCACTCTGAATATTGTCCGTTTACTGCTACACATGATTTACTATTTCTGTAAAAAGTTAATATCCATTTTTTTTATATCATTTCCGAAGTTAAATTTATTCAGTGCTTTTTGTATAAACGACCATGCAATGCTATCGAAAGCTTTTTCAAAGTCTACCATTAACAGAAGGCCATCAGCTTGTCGTTCATTAGCATAAAGCATAAGCGTTCATTAATTAATTAATTCATATTGTTTACATGTTATAAAACTGTACCTAAGGGGATATAATAACGATTGGCTGTAGCTTTCGAACACAGACAAAATTATTTCAGTATTGCAAAGTGGTGTTGATAGTGTCGAATGTAAACAGAACAGTCTCAAACGCTATCTTTTGTTTACGAAACGTACGTCAACGGTCTAAAAATAGCCCAAGTCCTGGAGAACTGTTGCTAAACAATGCAATAAAGAATTAATTATTTCTCGTAATTCGTAAGGACTTCAAACCTAAAACTTTGCAGGAAGCCTAATTTATACATCCCCGCAACGATGGGAAAAGCCCTGGAAGTAATTAAACAAATTAAATAGGACTTTGTCAGCCTTTAAAGTGATTTTCCCGGCCAAAAAACTATTTCAAGTCTTTTTTAAAAACTGTAGAGTTTGGCTTGTGGATATGTTACAGTAAATTCTCAACTTTCCTTTCATGTGGCTGGCGTGGCGGGTTGGTAGTGTGTTGGACCCAAAAATTGAAGATGTTCGGTTCAAATGATGCTCAAATCAACTTTTTTTTCTTTCTTCTAACAGTAAATATTTATTTGTATTTATTTACGAGGATTTATATCGCGCACGTATCTCACCACACAAGGCGACTCAAGGCGCATGTTACCTATTAATGCCGTGTGAGATGGAATTTTTTACACAATCTATCAAAATCACAATGTAAAATAAAGAAAACGGACTTTATTTTAATTTGTTTTAAGAATTTTACAAATTTCCTGAAACGTTTTTCACTGTTCAGTAAATTTGTGAAAAAATGGCATGCTCATTTCAGGAAATTCGCAAATGTCCTAGAATGTTAAGGAAATTTGCGAAATCCCTGAGTGAAACAGGAAATTCAAAAATTTACTGAAATGTTCAGGGATTTCGCAAATTTCCTAGTTTCGAAAATTTACTGTAACAGATACACGGTTGAGTTCATTTTCTTCTGCAAATTTGCCAAAATGGCCGTATAGGTTCTTGCAATTTTCAAAAATGTCAGGCAATTCTTGGTGTCACCTCTCCCCACACCTTAACAAAGTTTGGTAAATCTACCGAAATGGTGGCAAAAGTTTCGGCGATTTGAAATAAATGTAGGTGCTTCGCCGACTGCCTACACTGAGGTACCTGGACAGCATCACAGTCCGAAAAATATGCGTCGCATGGTCTCTTTTCCTAGACGTTTGACGGCCGAAGGCGACTATCTTTTTCTCTTTTTTTCTTTCGTTTTGGTTTGGTTTGTTTTGTCTTCATCTTGTTGTTGTTGTTGTTGTTGTTGTTGTTGTTGTTGATGTTGTTGTTCTTGTTCTTCTTCTTCTTCTTCTTCTGACTGATGTTGGCTTAGCTTTAGTGGAGCATCAAATAAACTGTGGGCACTACTTCTTCCTTCCTCTTCTTCTGCTCTGTCTGATGTTGGCTTATTTTCGCACTGTTTTCAAAACGGACTGGCGTCGTTGGTAAATCGTGTACGCAAAAATACACACATTTGTAGATCTCCCCTTGGGTCACAGCACAAATCCACGATTCACGCGCATATTGCGTGGGACGAAACGGATGTTCAGTTTGGCCGAGTGGCGTTCGAGCGGGAAAAAATGAGCCTCTGATGTGACGGCTGAAGAGGAAGTGACGGGTGCAGAGATTAGAAGTATGCATGCGCACGCAGACACGCGCAAACACTCGACTTACAGAGAAGGGGAGAAAAAAAATGTAGAGGGTTCGTCCAAGGCTCTAATGGCTTGCCGAGCGTGGTCCCGACAAGGGAGTGAGATGAGAGACACTCGATGAAGGACTTGAGCTTAATAAGTTTGTGTGAAGTTTTTGTTCGTGTTTTTTTCTTTCTTGTATGAGACTAGTCTTCAATAACTTTCACGTTTTCTGCTTTGTGATCCTCATTTGTTGTGGTCGTGAGTGCGTCTGTGGTTTTGGGTTGTTGGTGGTGGTGTGGGACGGGCGGTTGTGTGTACGTCTGTGTGTGTGTGTGTGTGTGTGTGTGTGTGTGTGTGTGTCTTTCTGTTTCTGTCTGTCTGTGTGTGTGAGAGAGAGGAGAGAGAGGCAACAGTCAGACAAATAGACCACCACAAGGGCAGTTTTGACGATCAGTAGACATCCGTCAATCGCAAGCGTCCTGTTTAAGTAAGCATGAAACTAGCTTCGTGATTAAGCACCCGATACGTTGTATACGCTGTGTACGAGCTGCAATCAAGCCTATCAACGAAACCCCAACCGAGAAAATGCAGCCTTATCACGATCTATGGTCAGGAATCTGCGCCGCTCAAAATAAACCTCTAACAGAGATGCTGACGTTGTTTCTCAGTCGTCAAAAGCTCCCCCGTGGACCCCTTCACTGTGGGCAGGTGATAAGTCACAAGCTAATGGTCGCCATTAAGCGGCAGGGAGGGCATGGAGGACGTCCACACTTAACACTGAACTGAAGTCAAAAACATTGTCAAGACACCTTTTATAATTTCAATTGGAAGAAAAAATAAAAGATTTTGGGAATTTATTTTTGTAATGACATATCAGCCTCTGACGTTGAGGAAAATTGGACAGGGCGAATTACGTCTGTTAAGCGCTTGATTTTGGCATGGGAGAAAAGAAATGTGAGTATCATGGGTAAAATTATTGTAATAAAAACGTTTTTGATTTCCCAATTTGTTTATTTTATGCAGGCATTTGTGATCCCTGATAAAGTATTAGCAGAAGTTAATAGACTGTTGTTTAGATTTTTGTGGAAAAAGAAAGAAAATAATAAAAAAGGCATTTGAATAGGTTAAAAGGATAATATTGTGTAGTGGTGTCGAAAATGGTGATTTAAATATGATTGATCTGAAACACATGCAGGCATCATTTTTATTACAATGGGCTGTCAGACTGACATCCCCCAAAGTCACGGATAAGTGGAAATGTGTTCCAAAGTCAGTGTTTTTTGAATGTACGGCTCAAATTGTGAATGTTTTTATTCAAATGTTTATTTTCGGAGACTAAAGGGGAGTGAACTTGTCAAATCCAAATTTTGGAAAATTGTTTTGAAAACCTGGCTTGATAACAACGTAGGCTTATGTATTGATGATAATTTATTTAATCCGCTTTTATGGAATAACCAATGTTTTGCTTATGCCGGAAATGTACTGTATTTTGAAGATTGGGCAAGAAAGGGTCTTAATAGTGTACATGATGTTTTATACAGAAACCAATTTGTTTCCTATCAGTTCATTTGTGATGTTTTAGGAAAATCCCCACGGAGAATTTTGGAATATTACATGGTTCGTGCTGTTATTCTGAATGTAATGCATAAGACGATGCACGGAAAGAAAGAAATTGATTTGATGGATATCCCCTCATATCGTGGTAAGAAAGTACACAGCGCACAACAGTTTAGAAAAGATTTAGTAAGTATGAAAGTTGTTAAACCGTGTGCAATTGGCTTTTGGAGGAGGAAATTTAATTATGAAATTGATAAGAAAGATTGGCTGATTAGTTTTGAATCGGTTAAACTTAAAGAGACAAGGTTGTGTGTATTACAATGGAAATGACTTCACAATATTTATCCCACAAACATTATGTTATGTAAAATGAAAGTTGTGGAGGACAATGTCTGTTCATATTGTAGTAATAGCGTTGATTATATAGAACACTTTTTTCTCTTTTGCCCAGTGGTGATTGAGTTTTGGAAACAGATAGAATTTTATATTTGGGTACATCTGGATAAACAAATAGAGTTAACAGTGCACGAAATTATGTTTGGTGTTAAAAATCGAAAAATGCAAGCAACTCTGTTGAAAGAATTGAACCGTATAATTTTGGTTGCTAAAATGTGCATAAGTATTTATTAAAAAAAACAAAGGCTTCAATGCCTCTTTTTGTTTTATTCGAAAAGCAATTGCAGATCAGAAATATAAAATTATGATTTTTATTTCTCTTTTTAATTTTTATTTTTCTATTCTTATTTCTTTTCTTTTTTTCTCTTTCTCTTCTCAATTCTAGATACGGGCCCAAAGTTACACCAAGATGTATATAGTGGATGTCATACTGTGTTTTTTGTGTGTGTATAATTATAATGATATACATTTTAAATACATATTTCAACAGCATACACATATGTTTATTTACAACAGATTAATCTTAAGGAGGTGCTGTACATGAAAACTGTTATGTCCATCGTTAGGATCATACATATTTGAGTGAAATGTGCAGATTTTGAGAGAGAAAAAAAACCCACTGAACTGGACGTTATAATGCAGCCAGCAACACGAAATCACCATCATCACTGCCTTGCTACATGGTGAGGTCATCTTCAACGGCCTCGACATGAATACGACTTCCTCGCTATTTACGAGCAGTCCAAGATTGGTTGAATTCAAAGCTGTGGCCATTTGCAAAGGAAGGGGCGTTTTACGGCTCCCTGGACCTCTGATTGCCGTGTGCTATCTAATGAACCTATTTGGGGTGCTGGCCTATTATTAAAGGCTGTGCTCACTGGCAGATACGGACTCGGATACAAAGAAAGAAAAGTAATGAACCGAACAACCTTCAGTCAGTCATTCAGGTGTTATCCAACCGTCACTGCAGAGAACACCCATGTAGACCGCGTTACTTTCTGCCACCGTCTGCCAATGTCTCTCTCTCTCTCTCTCTCTCTCTCTCTCTCTCTCTCTCTCTCTCTCTCTCTCTCTCTCTCTCTCCGCCTCTTTGTCTCTCTCTCTCTCTCTCTCTCTCTCTCTCTCTCTCTCTCTCTCTCTCTCTCTCTCTCTTTCTCTCTCTCGTTTAAGAGCCTATCTGTCTGGTTGCCTGTCGGTCTTCTTGGTGGGTGTTAAGATTCTATTTAGGGCAAACGTTTTCAAAGATCGAAGAAAGATTGCTTTCTTTCTTTTCTTTCTTTCTTTCTTTCTTTTCTTTATTTGGTGTTTAACGTCGTTTTCAACCATTCAAGGTTATATCGCGACGGGAAGAAAGATTGCTGAAAGAGTTTAAACATAACTGGTTTACAAAAGAAGCGGGTTGGTTTGCTATCCTCTTTGGCTGGGTCTCCCGCCAGCAGTCATTCCGGTGCCGCCTACGCATATCATCGATTTCAACACGAACGACGTGGAAAAAAAAGATAATGTCGTACCACTTGAAAACTTTCAATTTCGGAAATGGTTAACTTTTGAACCTTTTCTGTGCGGAGCAATAGTCAGTGATGGCGAGACGCCCCTGTATTTCAAACCTCCACCCCTCCCCTAAAGCCCTCCACAACCATCTCCCCCCACCCACAAACTAACCCCCTTTATTTTCCTATTTTTTATGTCTTTATTTACTGTAAGAGAAGTTAGGTTTTCTACGATGGACAAACTGCGACTGCAAAAATTCTTCATTCCAGCCTCTGAATGTCTTCGCAGTTGTTTACCTGCCTGTGCATGTATAGTTTGTTGGTTATGTTTGGTCGGTTTCTTTGCCTGTGCGTGTATAGTTTGTTGGTTATGTTTGGTCGGTTTCTTTGCCTGTGCATGTATAGTTTGTTGGTTATGTTTGGTCGGTTTCTTTGCCTGTGCATGTATAGTTTGTTGGTTATGTTTGGTCGGTTTCTTTGCCTGTGCATGTATAGTTTGTTGGTTATGTTTGGTCGGTTTCTTTGCCTGTGCATGTATAGTTTGTTGGTTATGTTTGGTCGGTTTCTTTGCCTGTGCATGTATAGTTTGTTGGTTATGTTTGGTCGGTTTCTTTGCCTGTGCGTGTATAGTATGCTTGGTCGATGTATGTATTG
The DNA here is from genome assembly GCF_037325665.1 of Littorina saxatilis. NCBI lineage: Eukaryota > Metazoa > Mollusca > Gastropoda > Littorinimorpha > Littorinidae > Littorina > Littorina saxatilis. The sequence continues at coordinate 101,494,837 of NC_090246.1, read as the reverse complement.
TAAAGCGCTAAGAGTAGACATTTTTCTAGAATAGCGCTATAAAAGTTTGCATTATTATTATTATTATTATTATTATTAGGTTAACTTTATTTGCATAGAACATTTTCGAACAAAATAATCGCAATAACAGATACAACGAATAAGCCTACGGTAACTATCAGCGGGACCGCTCGTACTCGTGCTCTGGCCTTCTTTGAAAACGCAACTTCTCTATATTCACATTTTGGAATTGTACGAACGTCTTCCCTTCGTGCTCTTTTGGCAGACAAGCAAGACGGGAAAATTGGCTCAAGATTATTGTTTCGATTACACCACACAATTTCGGGAAGAACGTTTTGGACATGTAGTCTGGGTTTTGTGTTTGAAAGACAGTCTGTTTACGTCTATGTTCGCCGTCACTCAACATTGCGAACATTATGTGCGGTTTCTTTCAAATCTTATCATGCCGAAGAAAGCGGGAGACCTACTGGATATTAAAAAAGGTCACTGCTGACATGTTTTATGTTTGTGTTGATGTCTGTTAATTCAAGTTGCTACAATTTCATTCGTAAAATGATGAAGGGATTTTATTTTAGGATGCCATATCTTTACAATTCTGCTCGCTTAAATTTAAAATGGTGTTTACGAAGGCAGGAGTAGTGGTGGTGGGGGGGGAGTGGCAGGAAGAAAAGAAGGAAGGAAGGCAAGAGAAGAGACAGGCACAGACCGAGAGGTGTGGGGTGCAGATGAAAGTATGCCAGTCGCTTTCCCCAAACAAACCAATTGAACGCCATCATCAATAATGGTCACGACCATGATGAAGTTGTTTTCCCTCTCAACACCTTTTATACAAACTTTGTTTTTTCTGTTTTTCTTTTCTTCTTTTGATGATAACAATCGCACTTGACGCACCATGATTGCCGTTACTTGCATTGCCCAGGTCGTCCAAGCAACCTTCGTCATCGCTCGCAATTTCCTGGAAGGTTGCATGCCTAGGGTTTGTCCTCAATCTGTCAGACAACGTTTGGTTCACGTTCATGCCTTAGGTTTGTCTTCAATCTGTCAGACAACGTTTGGTTCACGCCCGATCGGGCTCAACGTGTCAAGAAGCTGAAGAGCTAAGAGCTAAACGTGTCAAACAATTTCAGGCGAAGAGACTAGAGGAAAAAACAGGGTCTCTGGCGTTGCCCTCAATGCTTTTGAGAGCTGTGTGTGTCAAGGGTCGAGTGGAAAAAGAGTTTCGTGAGGTTAAAAGGGCAGTTGGCTTGGCTTGCAATGCCATTAGGAGCTCTTTGTATATAATATATATATATATATATTCATGTAAAAAGTGAGTTTGGTTTGTCTTACGAGAAGAGTTGGCGTACCCTGCTATGTCCTTTGTGAAGATGGTTGAACAGTATTCGTGATTCGTTTTTCATGTTACAGAAACAGAGTGGCCTGCATCAAATGTCTTTGATAGGTCTGTCTGTATGTAATGGGTGGTCATGTAAAAACTGATTTTCCTTGGTCCTGTGAGAAGAGTTGTGGCCTGCTGTAAATGAACTCTAGCTTTCTATATAAATGATACGTTGTATATTGCATGGTCAAACCGAACAGGAATTCTATTTTTGACCGGAACAGTTGATCGACTTTGGCTTTGTGTTCAACACATGTTTGCATACTTACGTTATCAATTATAAGGACTCGGGTTTTTTAAATACAAAAACAGGGGTAGTGATGTGAAACGAATTAATTCAGAGACCAGTGTGTACATTGTCGTACAAAAATACAGGTTCGTTATTTTTAAAATAAGAGCTGCCTTGGCCTTCAAACTGCTTTACAGACCTGTGTGCACTTAAATGGCGTATTAACAAGTGAGTACGCTGGCGTGAAGGACAGATGTCGTAGGCTGAAACGTGACAACTTACAACTAAGTGTAAATGTAACCGGTCAAAGAATGTGTGCCTGATGCCTGATTGGAACAACAGGTTTTTTTTTTTACTGGCGAGGACTTTAAACTGTTTCTACACATTGTTCTACACATTGTTCTACACATTGTTCTGAATTAAAATGACCAATCAAAACAGAGGGCTGGCGTATGAAGGACAGTGGGCGTGCCCTGAAACGGGTCCAGTTTTCATTGTTTCTGGTGTGTGTGTGTGTGTGTGTGTGTGTGTGTGTGTGTGTGTGTGTGTGTGTGTGTGTGTGTGCGTGCTTGTGTGTGTGTGTGTGTGTGTGTGTATGTGTGTGTGTGTGTGTGTGTGTGTCTGTGTGTGATTTCGCGTGTGTTCGTGCATGTGTGTGTTCGCATGTGTGTGTGTGTGTGTGCGTGCGTGTGTGGGTGTGTGTGTGTGTGTTCGCGTGTGTTCGCGCGTGTGTGTGTGTGTGTGTGTTTACCGCAGATGATAAAATACGAAACCGAAGTTTGAGAACTTTAATAGAACAACTGGCGAGGCTTTCAATCTCTTCGATAGTTTGCTGTGTGATGAGTTGAAGAACACGTTAGCCTGGGCTTCAGTGTCTTTGGTATAGATCTCAGTGGGAATGAGCGAAAAAGAGAATTGAGCATCACTTGTGTTAACAAAAATTCAAAATAAAACACTTTTAAAATAGCTGTCTTTGAGATACTTTAACGTAATTGTTCAAATAGAAACTTACTTTCCATGGTTTCAAGGAAGGGATGAGTGCCGTTGTCTGCACGCACCTTCTTCCCGTACCCTTCGCATTGCCTCTGAAGGCCCGTCGTCACCTTGTTCCCGTACCCTTCACATTGCCTCTGAAGGCCCGTCGTCACCTTGTTCCCGTACCCTTCGCATTGCCTCTGAAGGCCCGTCGTCACCTTGTTCCCGTACCCTTCGCATTGCCTCTGAAGGCCCGTCGTCACCTTGTTCCCGTACCCTTCGCATTGCCTCTGAAGGCCCGTCGTCACCTTGTTCCCGTACCCTTCACATTGCCTCTGAAGGCCCGTCGTCACCTTGTTCCCGTACCCTTCGCATTGCCTCTGAAGGCCCGTCGTCACCTTGTTCCCGTACCCTTCGCATTGCCTCTGAAGGCCCGTCGTCACCTTGACAAGAGAGAAACGTGCATCCACTACTTCACATGGGTCTCTCCAATCATCGTTTCCGTGGCAGTTAATGAAGCTATACCTTATAGAAAAGACGAGTTAGCTAGATCTTTCTAACGTAAGGAACACGTCTGCCGCTAGAAGCCAATTAGATTAGGTGGCCTTTGAAACTTCGACAACATGGCAGCGCTCGATTTTTCAATTGGAATTGGACATGCGAGCGTCTGGTGACTTTGGTGGTGCACATTCCCATTTTTTCTTTCTCTTTTTTAATACATTTAGTCAAGTTTTGACTCAATGTTTTAACATAGATGGGGAATCGAGACGAGGGTCGTGGTGTGTGTGTGTGTCTGTGTCTGTGTCTGTGCGTGTGTGTGTGTGTGTGTGTGTGTGTGTGTGGAGCGATTCAGACCAAACTACTGGACCGATCTTTATGAAATTTGACATGAGAGTTCCTGGGAATGATATCCCCGGAAATTATTTTCTTTTTTTCGATAAATACTTTTGATGACGTCATATCCGGCTTTTTGTAAAAGTTGAGGCGGCACTGTCACACCCTCATTTTTCAATCAAATTGATTGAAATTTTTGTAAAGCAATCTTCGACGAAGGCCGGACTTCGGTATTGCATTTCAGCTTGGTGGCTTAAAAATTAATTAATGAATT